>NC_091770.1:35086818-35389848 GCF_029378745.1 Bos indicus
TTACTACTCTAGATATTTCTGTGAAATCCCTTTTCTGAGAGGCATTTGGAAAATCTCCTTTGACATAACTGGATATCATGCTTTGTAGCAATCACTGGTTTTATCTATGCTGTGTGAAATGACAAGTCAGCTTGGACATACAAAGTTAAAAGGAAACACCACAGCTGCCATCTCACCCAAAGTCTTCCTTTGTCCAGGATAGAGATGAGGACCAGGTACCTAAAGTCACCATAAAACCATGTACGGCCTTGAGGTCACCTACTTTGTGGCCAGGGAATAATGTTCCAACCTCTTCAATTTCCTCATTTATGAGAGAATAATAATGGTGCCTACCTACATCACAGAGTTCTCACAAGAATAAATTGAGATAATCTGTATCAGTGGTCAACAAATTGTTTCAGTAATGGGCCAGATAGCAATAGAGACCCTATGGTCTTTGTTGCAGCTATTCACCTCCACCATTGTAGAAGAAAGGCAACCATGGATAATATATAAGCAAATGATGTGGCTGTGCTCCAGGAAGACTTGATTTACAAAATGGGCTGTAGTTTTCCATCCCTGGATCAATGTACTCTGAATAATGCTTGACACAGAGTAAAGATTTAAAAATCTTACCTGGAATTATTACTGTTATGATGAGGATTAGGATGTTTATGGACTAAAAGAAATTATTCATCTATTTAGTTTTTTAAAAAGCTAAACTTTCACTGGTTTGCCTAGTGTTCTGTCCTGAGATTGCTTTATCACCACTTGCAGGGTCATTTCCCCCATATGTGGGCTGCCCCTCTCCTGGACACTGAGGCATTCTGGGGAAGGCAGATAGGCCTCCTCCCGGCAATGAGAGACCTTATAACAGATTTGGAGGCTCTAAGTATATCCTAAGATCAGATCTCAACACATCAGCTCCTGCTCATGATCAGAGGTGCTGAATTTATAAAATGAAACCAGGTTCGATGCACGATACTGGATGCTTGGGGCTGGTGCACTGGGATGATCCAGAGGGATGGTATGGGGAGGGAGGAGGGTTCAGGAAGGGGAACACATGTATACTGTGGCAGATTCATTTTGATATATGGCAAAACCAATACAATATTGTAAAGTTAAATAAAATAAAATTTAAAAAAATAAATTAAAAAAAAAGAATGTGGAAAAAAAAAAAAGAAACTATTGTTTGCTCCCCTCAACCAAACACCATACGGTTATGCATCCAGTACAGAAAAATGCCAACCCAGATCTGTCATTGAGGAGCCAGAGCAGCAGTGTAGAAGTGTGTGGGCAGGATCAATGTAGAGAACTCACTCTCCTGAGACCCAAATATAGGGCAGATTAAAGTGCTGGGTGAATGCAAAAATGCATTAGGACAGTGTCTGAATTATCCTTTAAGACACATAGAATTTTATATAGCACCTATTTCATGATACAGCATTTCTGATGTGCAACTATTACAATAAAAAATTAATAGGATATATAAGGAAGAGATGAAAGTCTGGCTCTTGCCAGAAGAATTTAGGTCATGAGGATCCTTGATAAGCTAAAGTTATAGCAAGAAGCAAATGTGTTCTCAGTGGGGGCTAGAAATAAAGCTCAGTTTTAACCTCCTATAGAAAAAAAAGGTTGTAAAATTTTGTAAAGGGCAAGACAGTGAATATTTTAGGCGTTGCAAATCATACAGTCTCTATCACAATTACCCAACTCTGCCATGGAGGAAAGAGTGGCCATAAACAAAATGTATATGAATGGACATGGATTGTGTGTTGATAAAACTTTATCTATAAAAACAAGCTTCAGGCTGAATATGGCATGTGGCTTGTAGTTTTCTCACCCTTTTTTGATTGTTAAGAGTTTATCATCTTAAGAAGCCTCCAATAGTGTCTTTTGTCTAGAAGCCAGTTAATTATGTAAAAAATAACTGTATTAAACATAGTTATGTCTAAAAGGAGGGCAGAACTGATGTATGCATCAATGAGGTATATTGTACATGTCTATTCTCTAATATAAACTATGGTAAACTAGATGATTCTTAGAAATGTTGGGACTTAAAGTGAATTAGAATTAAACAACGAAGCTTTTGGATCTCAATGGGATTGCAGTGCAAGATTTTTGGTTTTTTGTCTTTTTCCCACCTGCTTCCTTTGGTCATGTGTTTCAGCAGTGTACCCACACCCCCTGTGATTTTTAAACGATGATTAACACTAAGGTTAGTATCCTATTTCTGGAGGAATTAAGTGTGTCCTGTGTGACTCAGCTGCGAGTAGACACTTGAAAGCTTGTGCCTGGTTTCCCCCAAACTTTTCCCCAATGTACCTTTTCCCTTTGTTGATTTTGCTTTGTATGTATGTATTGTGCTAAATCTTTGCTATGAGTACAATTATATACTGAGTCATACGAGTCCTTCTAGAAAGTCACTCAACCCGGGGTAGTCTTAGGAACCTATACCACACCATCCCACCTTGGTGTGCCATGTTTTATGTATGAGTCTGAGTAGAGGATGGTCTTACCATAGTGTAATCTTCCCTGGGAAGATGATTTATGGTCAGGGCAGTGGAAAAATTAATTTATACAGGAAGTAAACACCTCAATCCTCTTCAGATACATTACTTTTGGAATCTTTCTGGCTGTTGAAGTATATCAACTGTCACTGGTTCCATTAAAAACACTATTTTTTATAGAAAATCTGTGCCTTGTATATGTTTGGTTCTCAGAGAAATATTTGCTGAATGAGTGAATTATGATCAGCCTAGCCTTGAGTCACTGGTATATTTTTCCACACCAACATACTGCTTCCTAGAAGGTCAGTGCAGGGTAACTGATGGCAGTCCTGTGCATTTTTTGTTAGACATATGCATTTTGATAAGCACAGCAGCAAAACCTCCCAGAACCAAAACAGGCTGGGTACATTTAAAATCAACACTGCAAATTCATTTTGACATTTCTTTTT
Organism: Bos indicus; assembly: GCF_029378745.1. Taxonomy (NCBI): domain Eukaryota; kingdom Metazoa; phylum Chordata; class Mammalia; order Artiodactyla; family Bovidae; genus Bos; species Bos indicus. The sequence continues at coordinate 35,089,757 of NC_091770.1, forward strand.
TGGTATGGTAGTTATTATTCTTTCCAGGCTTCAAGTTTATGTGTCTGCAGCATTTTCACTTCACAACTACCAGCTCTTCTTTTACAATGAGGCCTGTGACACATGTCAGTTTAAATAAATGAGTGTTTCCATTTCCACTGGCTCATTCCTTCACATGTTTATTCAGCACCGGCAGTGAACCTGGCAGGGTATCAGGTGCTGTGCTAGATACTGAAGTTTCAAAAACAACAACAACAAAAATATGCTCTTTCTTTAGCTAGGCAGGAGACGTTTAGGTCATTACATATTGCTAGAGCAAACTTATTTATGAGTAGCTGAGGATTATAAGACCCAACAATTGACCCTGGTGGAATCTTTCAAAGCACAATTTAGGTTCAGCAACTCAATAGCAAAAAGGGAAAGCATTTGAAAGGAAATGGCATAAGCAAAGGTCCAGAGGCTGGAGCAAGTACTGGAGCAAGTATCCTCAGGGAGCAGCCAACTAATGGCTGCTAGAGAGTACCTGTTAAGAAGAAGCAGGTAAGTGAGAGTAAAACAGGACCAGTAGAGGTACTGTGTATAAAAGGTTAGAAGCAGAAATCATTCCCTAGGCAAAGGGAAGTCATTGAATTATTTCAAGGAGAGCAAGTATATTGTCATATTTGTAGTTCAAAAAATCACTCTAGGAGAATTGGGAGGGTGACTTAAAAATGGTAAAGACTAGAGACAGAAAGTGGAGAAGGCAATGGCACCCCACTCCAGTACTCTTGCCTGGAAAATCCCATGGACGGAGGAGCCTGGTGGGCTGCAGTCCATGGGGTCGCAAAGAGTCCGACACGACTGAGCGACTTCACTTTCACTTTTCCCTTTCATGCATTGGAGAAGGAAATGGCAACCCACTCCAGTGTTCTTGCCTGGAGAATCCCAGGGATGGGGGAACCTGGTGGGCTGCCGTCTATGGGGTCGCACAGAGTCGGACATGACTGAAGAGACTTAGCAGCAGCAGCAGCAGAGACAGAAAGACAAGTGAAAATTGTGATAATCCAGAAAAGAGATTCTGGAGGCCTGAACTAAGGCAGTGGCCATGGAAACAGAGCAGGGGAGAGAAAATATTCAAGTTGTTCTGAAGGGGACCCCAGACTGATGGACTGATTGGATAAAACGTAAGGGAGAAGACGCAGCCAATGGTGATTCACAGATATTGGTGGTGAGGTGTCTTTCTCAAGGAGAAGTTGTTTAGAAAGAGAGAACGGCTTCATTTTTGGACAATGAGTTTGAGACATGATCAAGCAACCAAGTAAGACTGTTCTTTAAGGATTGGGTAGTGACCTATTTGCCAGTAGAAGTGGCAGATATGACACATAGTGTTAGACACTATTTATTTTCCTTCTTGTTTAATTTTCCTAAGAGGTTTAGAAAGTAAGGAATATTATATCTATTTTTCAGTGGAGATGGTTGAGGTTCAGGGAAATTTAAGTAACAATGTTATAGAAGGAGTAAGTGGCAGTCCCAGGATTTTAATCTATATCTACTTAACTTCATTGTATCTTAGTTAATCTCCTATGTTGACTTACCTTTTCAATAGGAATGAAACACTTCTGTGTTAATATGTCAGCTGACTGGCCTGATTGGACCTTATGTTTAATATTGTTGTATCTTTGCAAAAGAAACCATTAAGTAGTGGTAAGACTTTTTTCTTTTTAATGGTATTGCCTAATGACCACACATAACATCCTGTGTAATGTAAAAGTACTTAAGGTAAGAGTAGTTTAAATGCAAGATAAAATGCAGAAATAAAAAAGAAAATGGAGAGGGAAATAAATGCAATTTAAAAAAATTTTTTTGTGATAGAATATATGACAATATAAATGAAATCATCTCTCCTCTAAGTGGCTGTGAGGAGAGCACTTAGGACCCACTTTTTCTGGTCTTCCCAGGCCGTAATACCAACCACAAGCTGAATTCTGTAATGTTTTGGGTTTCTTTATTAATCTTTGTAGGTTGAAGGGAATATATTGTGAAAATAAGCAGAAGAGGTGCATATGACTGGCATCATTCAGCATAAAATACTTAGCATGCTATGTCCACTTTGGGCATCAGTGGCCTTGCCACTTGCAGGGCAATTAGATAGGTTTTCCTCTCTCCTTTTGAATTTAGACTGTTCATGAGATACGATGATTACCTTCAGGTGGTTTTGTGTGCTTGTGAGGATGTATTTTCCAACAAGTATTTGCTGAATATGTTGAGAAACAAAAAAGCCAACTCCCAATGATATGTCCTCAATGGAGACTGGATATCAAAAACCGTGCCAGACTGCTCAGCTAGAGCCTGACAGCACTCTGCCTCTGCTCCAGCCTCAAATGATACTTTAGTAACACATTAAATCCATCAGACTTCGGAAATGCACAAATGGATACTATTCTGTTTACTGAGTACTTCCAGGAGAAGAGACATGGTCCCTGGAGTGTGAGACCATCTCCCAGGAGGTGGGTGGGGTCTGACACTGTGGAGAGGTCATGGTGCTCTCAGAGCCGGGGTGGGAAGTAGGGGGTCCAAGGTTCTCTGCAGGAGGGTCTCACTCTGGCAATCTGATTGGAAGTGGAGCTCTGGGGACCTGTCTTAAAGTTGGGTCTACTTTTTATACATAACAGGGTATTTTCATTAAGAGTGTGTATATTTAGAATAATTGATAGGAGGGACTCGTGGAGACCAACCCCACTTCTGCTTGTACGTGTGCACACACACACAGGACTATGTGCAATTCAGAATGGGAGAAACATTAGAAACTGGAGTGTGTCCATGGGTAGACTCTATAAAAATTAAAATATATCCAGTCCTTTCCTGTTGGACTTCAAGAAAAATTACATGTATTAAATTCTGTTGGAAATTCTCTAATTTACTCCTTGTACGTTCCTCCAGTCACTCAGTAAAATCTGAAATCTCTTGACAGATCTGTGTGGTGATGGAGGTAGAATGAGGAATGGCAATAGAAAGGGAAATCAGTAGGGTGACCACATACTTTGTTTTTCAGCCAGAGACAATTTTACAGGAAGAAAGGAAGTGCTATTAATAAATATGCCAAGACAACTGGCAAAAACCAGGTTGACCAGCATGTATGATCATCTTAAAAATGAGGCATGCCTGTTTGGGGATGGTGGCCCTGCAGAGACGTTGTCTTGTTCCAGCCTTGTGTGGGAGCGTTCTGAGTCTGTAAGTCCTAGGCTGTGAGCAGCAGTGAAGAAATGGATCAGTGGCTGCACAGAGAGCAATGGTAGACAAAGGATCATGGTGATCAAAGCTAACCCCTCTTCTCATTCACTTTCTCTTGCATGGTAAGTCACTTTAGTCGTGTCCAACTCTTTGCGACTGAATGGACTGTAGCCCTCCAGGCTCCACTGTCCATGGGATTCTCCAAGCAAGAATACTGGAGTGAGTTGCCATACCCTCATCCAGGGAATCTTCCAGGCCCAGGGATCGAACCTGTATCTCTTACATCTCCTGCATTGGCAGGTGGGTTCTTTACCACTAGCACCATCTGGGAACCCCTTATCTATTCATATACTAAAGGAACCATTCAGGATTTGTCTCTCTATGACTTGTTTTGTTAAGCATAATGCCCTCAAGGTCCATCCATATTGTAGCAAGTGGCAGGATTTTCTTCTTTTTATGGCTGGATAGTATTCTACTATATATCTATATCTATATGTTCTTTTCAAATATATATTAATATGTTTACTCATCTGTTAGTTTCCATGTTTTGGCTATTGTAAATAATTCTGCAGTGAACATGATCTACAGATATCTTTTGGGGTTAGTAATTTTATTTCCTTTGGATATATACCCAGAAGTATAATTATTGGATAGTACAGCAGTTCTGTTTTTAATTTTTTGAGAAACCATACTGTTTTCTACAGTGGCTGCACCAGTTTATATTCCCACCAACTGTTCATAAGCGTTTTTCTCCACATCCTTTTCTCCTCCATACAGACAAATACTGTATGATAACACTGATGTGGTATCTAAAAAATATCTCATAGGAAGAGATCCAGCTTGTGGTTGCTGGAGGCTGGGGATGAAGGTAGGGAAATTGGGTAAAGGTGGTCAAGATACAAACTTATAAAACAAATAAGTTCTGGAGATGTAATATGTAGCATGGTGATTATAGTTAACAATAGTGTATATATGGAAGTTGTTAAGAGAATTCTTATCACAAGGAAGAGTAATTTGTGTCTATGTGAAAGATGGATGTTAACTAAATTTACTATAATCTTACTATATATATGTGTATTAAATCATTATGTTGTACACCTTAAACTTATGTATCAATTATACCTCAAATGGACAAAAAATATACTAAAAGGAAGTCATCTTTATGTGGATGACAAAGGAAAGAACTATGGTGAAAACCTTAAATAAGTGACCAGGTAGGCCAGGAAGTAAGAAAAAACATTTCTATAGAAACCCTCATTGCACTCAGTTCAGTTCAGTTCAGTCACTCAGTCGTGTCCGACTCTTTGCGACCCCATGAACCGCAGCACGCCAGGCCTCCCTGTCCATCACCAACTGCCAGAGTCTACCAAAACCCGTATCCACTGAGTGGGTGACAGATTCTAAAAATAGGATGAAGGAAAACCATTCCTTACACAAGATTTTTTTTTTTTTTTTTAATCACTTATTCCCCAGAGAGAGCGAATGATCTGTGGTTTTTGAGAAGTTGGTGGTTTAGTGGAGAAGTTGATAAACCGTGCACAAATCTCTTCTCTCCTTTCTCAGTAGGTGCCAGGGGTACTGGAGCATTTGGCAGGTGGGTCCTGCCATCTGGTGACCCTGTGGGAGTATGTTCACCCTCCACTTGCTGCTTTAAAGGAAAATACTTGTAACTTTCTTGCTAAAATAGACAATTCCATTCTTGGAGGTAGAGCCTGTCTCAGCGAGATATTATTTTGCTTCCTTGAGTTTAGATTCCAGAAATGGCTATAAAACTATCATTTATAAGAACATGCCACTGTGATTTAAATAGACAGAGGTCATTATAGTGATTCAGTGTTCCAATCATCTTGATAATGGATCCTAATTATTATACTCTTTTAGTACCTAAAAACAATTGCAAACTAGAATGAAAACCATTTGAAGAACAAGATTCTGATAATATTCTATTTTTAATCACAAATCTGATTTTCTTTTGAAGAAAAAAATAAATTAGAACTGCTAATTATGCAAATCACAGATGACCTTGGGGCTGTAAGATGGACTGCAGAGGCGATGCTGTTGTTAGCAATTTAAGGTTTATAGCTCTGAGATTTGTAGAAGAATCTATTGGGAGAATAAGTCCCAGTTGCCAAAATCAGAGATTAAAAAGTGATTAGATTTTTTTCTTCTTTGAAAACTGAGATCCAAATTCAGTCTTCTTACTTATCCTTAAGGGAGCTTTCACTCATCAGCCCTTGCTTGCTTACTGTCTTTCTAATAGTGCTTCTGGCTAGAGACTCAAAGATAAGAACTTGGGAAAGGGCCACTGTCACCTCAGTTCTGTTCAGTTGCTCAGTCGTGTCCGACTCTTTGCGACTTAAGTCACCTGGCACCTGCTAATAAAGAAGAGACACTTGTGTTAGGAACCAGGGCCTCTCAGCAAGGGGAAGGGCAGACTTCCCAGCCTAACCCGAATCCACTCCAATGATTGATTCCCTACTGAGACTGCCACTTAGCCTCTTTCCTTTCTCTTTTTGCTCCTGCTTCTTTCTAAAATGTTAAGTTTGGGTTTGGGGGCACTCTGTCTTCAATCCTTGTATTTTATTGCTTATTCATTGCTTAGCTAGTGACAGCCCATCTTTTCTTGCTGCTGCCGCCACTGTTGTTTCTGAACTTCTCTCTTTTTCCCTTCTGTTTTTCCTTCTGCATCAGGTACTTCCAGGCCTCTCACTACTTCACTATTGAATCTACTTCTAAACTCACAGGAGTATTCAGGATTGGAGTATGATTCATCATACATAGAACTTGAAATGTTTGGTGCACCCAAGAATTATATAACTTCTTAAAGTTATCTGAAAGGCTCTAATGAGCTTCTCTGACTCTGTCTTAGTCTGTCATTGTCCCTCCCCTGTCTCCGTCTCCATTTGTCTCACTGTCAATATACAGCCTGCTGGGTATTCAAACAAATGCAAGTTTTAATATTTTTGGAACTGACTGTACTTTCCACATAAATAATCATCCCACCAAGATGTTGAAGAAATGTAGACCTTCCAATTAATAATATGCTGGTCTCTCTTGATTATTCTTTTTCTATGAAATTTACAGTTAGTTCTAAATCCATCTCCCTATTAGGGCTGATTTAAATACCTGCCATCTGCATAACTCCATCCTCTTTTAGAGAAATCTTAGTTTGTCAAAAGTCCTTCCAGTCACCTGGCTGTTCTCCAAAACAGTGACAACACTTTTGCTAGCACATTAGAATCACCTGGCTGGGGAACTTTTAAAAACCGATACTTAGGTTACCTGCAACATCATTCTCGGAGACTGGGAGCACAGAATCAGTTTTTATAAAGCTCCCAAGGTGTCTACTAATTGAAACTAATATGGAGACCCACTGTACCTGAAAATATCTTACAACTAACAGTTGCCTGGGCCACTCAATGTGCCTCTAAACATAGCTGGAGCCTATTAAGTCCACAGAGCTAGGGGTCATCCCAGGCTTGGGATCAATCTTGTCTTAATTCACTATGATTTGGGGTGACATAATTGATGCATCTGAACTGTGGTGTTGGAGAAGACTCTTGAGAGTCCCTTGGACTGCAAGGAGATCCAACCAGTCCATTCTGAAGGAGATCAGCCCTGGGGTTTCTTTGGAGGGAATGATCCTAAAGCTGAAACTCCAGTACTTTGGCCACCTCATGCGAAGAGTTGACTCATTGGAAAAGACTCTGACGCTGGGAGGGATTGGGGGCAGGAGGAGAAGGGGACGACAGAGGATGAGATGGCTGGATGGCATCACTGACTCGATGGACGTGAGTCTCGGTGAACTCCGGGAGTTGGTGATGGACAGGGAGGCCTGGCGTGCTGCGATTCATGGGGTCGCAAAGAGTCGGACATGACTGAGCGACTGATCTGATCTGAAGGAGCACAAAGGCAATGCTAATAAAAGTTAATATTATTATTTGCTCACTATATGCCACTTATGTTATCAACTTTGTTTGCAGTCTCTTCATTGCAACCCCCACACATATTGTTCCATACTTCTCTAAGCTTCAACTTCTCCATCTAAATAGATGGAGAAGTTGAAGCTTAGAGAAGTAAAGTAACATGCCCAAGACCATAAAGTTAATACATGAGAGATCTTAATGTGTTCTGATGATGCAGCCATGCACTGTATTGACTTCCTACGTATATTATTCTTAGAATAAAGTCACTCTGATCCAATGGCCCAGGAGAGTAACTAGTTAGTCATCATAGCTCCCTGGTCCCTATGCCTTCTCCACTGCATACTTCCCATCCCTTGGACTTGCCTAGTTCAAGGTTTTGACCACACCCAGTCCTGTTGCTCTGTACCTTCCATATCCAGATGCTGCTCAATTTCTAATCCTTACACCTGACCATTAATAGTTCACTTGGCTTTCATGAGTCAGTCTCCATTTGTTTGGAAGAGTCACAGGACGCTGGGCCTACTGCTGATGTTGGTTCACACTCTCACAAGGTCTTCAACATTGCCCTTGTGCAAATATGCTCCATTCACTAAAATTTAACAAGATCACATTTTCACATTGGTTTTAGTAATCAACTTCACAGAGAGCAAGGATCTAGCAATTTCTTTTAACTCAGTAACATATGATTCCCTCTTCCATCTGTATTCTTTGTCATTATCCCAAAGGAACAATTTCATAATATCTACATTAAGAACTCTTAAGATTGGGGTGCTCTGTTTATGAAAGAGAATATTTTAAGGCAGTGTTCACCATACTTCAAATGAAATAGACTTGCAGGAAAATAAGATTCCTTCAAATCATCTGTTCTAAGCCTCTCTAATCTCATGACATTTTAATGCAAACTATAACAATGTTTTCTCCAAATTCTATATGGTTAATGTTGTTTAAATTATTCTCTATTAGATAGCTTATGGAAATACATTCTCCTATATAAAAATGGGAGTAATTTTTAGCAGTAGACTGCATTTAATACATTAGATTTAATAAACAAAGTCACATTTGTATGTGGAGCATTTTCCCAGAACATAATCAAGGATGACAGGTTGGTTATGAGGAGCTCAGTTCCTTGATGTATGTATCAGCTTAAGAGCTTGTCACCAACCTTGACGCATTAATTCTGGTACTTTGTGCAAGTGAAACTTTCTGTTGTCTGCGAAACACTGAGCCATTTAACACACGACAAGCTTTTCGATCATGCTGTTCCTGTGACTGCACATTCTGAATACAAAAATACCTCTGCAGTGGTTGCTGGAATCAGAATATTAACATGAGAGCTGTTTTCTGCACTACCATGTCAAGCTGTGTCTAGGAAACATGTGTTTGGTGCTCATAATCTCAATTCCCACAGAGTTTCTAGTGGATTTACTGGATTTCAAGATGATTTTCAGAAAATGACTTCATACCCAAGGTCAGATTGCCTTTTAGCCAATAAATGATGAGTGAACTGGCATTTTGCAAAAACCTGCTCTAGATAATGGGTTCTCTCTGCCCTGCTAACTGCCCTGGCTAGATAATTAGACTTTGTGGTTAAGGTCAGATTCAAGGGAAAGAATTTACACTACGTTGCCTGAGTCTGATCTAAATTGTATGTAATGCTAAAAAATAGTAATTACCCAATGAACCTCTAATGTGCACCCAATGGTGGAGTGACTGTGAAATTTTAAATTAAGGGTAATTTTATCAGGTTAACTTGAAAACAGATTCACGAGGACTCAGAGTTCATTTTGCTTTAAATCCAACAGGCTGTTTCTATAATTTCTTATGCATTTATTATTTACAAACCTTGCTTGGTGACTTGTCATCTCAGAAAGACCAAGTAGTATATCTCTTCCCAAGGCTCACCCTGTACTACTTTGTCCAGTAAGACAAATTTATCTCTGATATGTTTTCTTTCACCTTCTTCTTACTGGAACCCTTCCTATAACTCAGAGAGCTCCCTTCCATTTCCTTCTGGTGTTTTCTTTCTGCTAATTCTAGAGAAGACTTTAGCTGATTCTAGTTTAAGTTATTTGATCCTGGAAGCAATCTATTTAAACTCAACAAATGATTAAAAATAACCATAATTTTCTCTTAATGCTTATCAAAAATAGAAAAATATTTGATGATCAGATCAGATCAGTCGCTCAGTCATGTCCGACTCTTTGTGACCCCATGAATTGCAGCACGCCAGGCCTCCCTGTCCATCACCAACTCCCGGAGTTCACTCAGACTCACGTCCATCGAGTCAGTGACGCCATCCAGCCATCTCATCCTCTGTCGTCCCCTTCTCTTCCTGCCCCCAATCCCTCCCAGCATCAGACTCTTTTCCAATGAGTCAACTCTTCACATGAGGTGCCCAAAGTACTGGAGTTTCCCATGTCCTAAAAACAGATGTACAAACTCTCTGGAGAGTCATAACTTGCACATATTAAAAAACTCATAAGAAAATGCAATGATATATTTGAATATAATATAATGCTGCCACTTAGGCACCTGTGACTTAGGATATACTAGTTATTTTATAGTAATTTATACTCTTTTCCTAAATACCAGAAAACCCAGATGTCCACTGAATGGGTAAACCTATTTACCAGGCTTTGGGAAAAGAAAGTTTTATTAAAACAGAATATCAGGTGATATCAACTCTCTGAAGTGCACACACACAGTGGTCTAGAGTCCTATGATATCTTTCAGTTTCTCACAAAGCATCCTCTCTGGCATTGTGTACATTCTCTGGATGAAGAATTCTCTCCTGATTGGGGTCATTTCCCCTTGTATCCCTAGTGACTGGAGTAGCAACTATTGGCATTGTCTCAGATAACCCATCCCCACTGGTGTCACGATGCTTACAACTCCTGGGACCCTGACATCTATTAAGAAGAGGTATCTTCTGACTAGTGACTAGAAATATTAGAACATATCCAAAGTACATAATATCAAAATAGTATACAGTCATTTTCAAGAAAGGGCAATTGTCATACTTATTTGAAAAAGATACACGATAGATATAGAAATCCTACTTTTTTCATTCTTTCTCAGGCTAGTCAAAATTTTATCAGAGGGCTGTTGTTCCAATCATATACCCCTGGAAAAGGCTACCATGTCACAAGTTCAGGAATTTAGCCTTAACACACAAGTTGGGAGTCATCACATTTTTTATCTGATTTATGTTCCACAAAAGCATATAAATATATCCAGTCCTTGATTTATGAAGACAACTGTGGCAGAAGCTTGCAGCTAGATGGGAATAAGCATAGATGAAGAAATTTGGAGACAAAGTAGAAACTTGTGGGTACTAAGCAATGGTCCACTGAAGATTCTGAGCACATCTGGACAATGTCAAATGCAATATAGCAGAGAATAAATACTTAAGAGACATTTTAGAAATATAATCTCCATAACTGTGTGTACCAGATTTAGTATGTGAAAGAAGTAAAGAAGTCCCAGATGACTACATCATTTTCATCTGAGGTCACAAGAATTTAGGTCATGCTAAAGATACAAGATGGGAACCCTCTCCCATGTTCTTGCCTGGAAAATCCCATGGACAGAGAAGCCTGGTGGGCTATAGTCTGTAGGGTTACAAAGAGTTGAACACCACTAAGTGACTGAGCACGCACACACACACACGAAATAAGCATATTTGAAAGAGCTTCAAAAACAGCTTGAGTTTACAATTATAACTGGTATACTGAGTCTCAGGTAGATCTTTGTCTCTTTAGAATGGTTGGACACTATCATTTCTTTGAAGTTCAACATCAGACTAACATCTAGAACTGATTCTTGATTTCTCATTTTCTTTCATACCCACATCCAATAGATGCCAAAGTCCTATCAGTTCTCTCTCTAGAAACATCTTGCATTCATCTACTTCCTTTTACTATTTTAAACAATGCCACCATCATCTCTCTCTCAGACTACTGCAAAAACTTCCTAGCAATAGCATCCCTGTTGCTTCTCAACATCCTTTCTTGAAGTGAAAGTTAAATTGCTGTTTGAAATACAAATCATTTCATGTCAAACCTCTGCTGAAACTGTTTAGTGGCTTCCCGTTTTAGGGAGAAATATGTTGACTATTTGTCATAGCCTGCACAGCATTCCAAAAAGAAACTTGTTTTGTGTCTTCTCATTTGCCCTTATCTAGTACTCCTTTCTCCCTCACTCACTGTGCCCCAAGCACGTTACCTTTCTTGCAATTTCTCCTGTGCTCCAGCCACACTGCAAGCTCATTCCTTACCTATTACCTAGGCCTCAAATGCTCTACATTCACGTTGTCACATGAATGGCTCTTTGGTATCCATCCACTCTCAGTTCACATTTGAGTTCCTGATAATGAAACTAGGTCAATAATGAGACTAGGTCAATGAAAGACTAGGTCTTCCTTGACCTAGTCTTGTTGTTTAGTTGCTCAGTCATGCCCATATCTTTGCGATTCCATGGACTGCAGCACTCCAGGCTTCCCTGTCCTTCACCATCTCCCGGAGTTTGCTCAAACTCATGTCCATTGAGTTGCTGATGCCATCCAACCATCTCATCCTCTGCCATCCCTTCTCCTTTTGCCTCAATCTTTCCCAGCCTCAGGGTCTTTTCCAGTGAGTCAATTCTCATCAGGTAGCCAAAGTATTAGAGCTTCAGTTTCAGCATCCGTCTTTCCAATGAATATTCAGGACTGATTTCCTTTAGGATTGACTGGTTTGATCTCCTTGCAGTTCAAGGGACTCTCAAGAGTCTTCTCCAACACCACAGTTCAAAAGTATCAATTCTTCAGTGCTCAGCCTTCTTTATGGTTCAACTCTCACATTCTAGTCTACAGAGTCCCTTATCAATCTGACAGTCTTCTTGTTTTTGTTTTTGTTTTAATTTTAGCTTACCAATTCATAAAAAATAACTTTTTCAAAAAAAATTTAAGTGTATGTGTAGTCATTTAAAATCTCTTTTCCATGATCAAAATATTGAGTTCCATAAAAGTATGGATCTTGCCTCTTTGTTTACTGTTGCAACATGGAACATGGAACAGTGTCTGGCATAGAGTCAGTGCTCTATAAACATTTGTCAAATGAATGAATGATATAATGCATGAGTTAGGACAAATCTAAGCAGAATGAAAGGATGCTGAGAACGTATCCACAGGCTTTTCTAGACTAACTTCAGGTGCCTGTTTTGACTTACAGTTACGATAAGAGGTCTTTCTGAGCCTTTATGCCATGAGAAGCAACAGGAGATAAGAACAACCAGCTGCCCAGTGGAAAGAGGATAGGGATTAAGTTAAGCAATTGCTTGTCACAGAAAACACACTGAGCCTGTCTGGCTCTTGTCTTTCACTCATGGATTCGCATAGCCAAAGTTACCAACATTCTCAAATTCTTTTAGACACTTAACATTTGCTTTACCAGGAACCAAATAAGACAATTTTAAAATATTGCCAATTGATGTCATTATAAATTTATGATGTCAGCCTTCAACTGGGTCCTTATGCTGCTTATAAATTTTTTGCTCCACTTTAGTATCTTCTCTCACTTGATTTCACTGTGGATGAGGAAGTTCTAGCATTTCTATATAGGGTGAACATAAGGTTGATAATCTGTTTGGAAATAGAAGTTAGGAGACTTGTCTTGAATTTTTTGCTTGCATAATAGCATTCTGTGTTTATTTAGTTTGCATATTACAGATTTAGGAAAATAGCAAAAGTTTCTAAAGTTACTTTTAGTACTTTAAGATTGAAAGACAGTTCATAGTCAGTATCTGTTGTTATTACTATTATTACCTGAACTTTATATGGATATAGGATAGATATTACGGAGAGCTAAAATTTATTCTATCCAAGCTACCACTTGGAACCACAACTGTAGGTTCTCCAAGTGGTTACATTTCTCTTAGGTCCTCATACTCCAATAGTGAGCCTATGTTTCCTAAAATATAGTTAACAATCACTTAGCACATATTTATTGAACTATTATTATGCTCTAGGCAATGAGGTATACTGTAAAGACATAAGGTATAAGTGCATAAATGCTCAAATCCCATTTGTCCTACTTGTGAACTTACCTGTTTTTGGTTTTTTACTTTGCAGTGTACCACATTACCAGTTGTCTAAGAAATCTTCCTTACTCTATAAGACAAGTCTCTCCAAATGTAATTTGATGCTATTCCTTATCTCCTTTGAAATCATTTCCCATCAATTATCCCATCTGTGTTGTATTTTCAATCTTTCCCTTTTCATTAATTTCTTCCTCTGGGTTTTCCCTGAGTGTTCCTTCCCTGGATCTTCCTCTGCACTTTCCAGGTGGCTCAGATGGTAAAGAATCTGCCTGTAGTGCAGGAGACCTGGGTTTGATCCTTGGGAGGGAAGATCCCCTGGAGAAGGGAATGGTTATCCACTCCAGCCAGTATTCTTGCCTGGAGAACTGCATGGAGAGAGGAGTTGATGGGCTACAGTCCATGGGGTGTCAAAGAGTTGGACATGACTCAATGACTAACACATTCACTTTTTTTCCTCTGGGTCTTACAGATATGGTCAACTTGTAAATGTTGTACAGATGATCTCCTGTTGCTATATGCTCATTACCAATTCACTTCTTAATGCACCTTAATCTGTTGAGAAATTATTGAAAGTATCATTAATAACTTTTACCCTAATTCTCCTTGACTTTTCTGTGTAAAATGACTGTTGACTCAGTCCCTCGTTTTTTGCAGTTCTCTCTTCTTTGACTCAAATTGTAAAGTTCACTTATTTGTCCATAAGATAATCCTTTGCTAGAGGCCAGGAACAATTACTAGTTCTTGGTGAAATAATGATGAACAGGATAAACTATGTAGCCTTATAAGGAGAAGGATAAAATATAATGAATATAATATTATAATCAATATGATAAATGTTTTCATTGCAGTACATATGAAGTGTTGTAAATGCAGAGAAGAGTGGGCTGTGTGTTTCTGTTATTCTAGAAAGCAGCCCCCTCCAAGAAATACCAGCTTTCAAGGTGATGCAGGAGTGAGAGGAGGGTTTCTCAAGATTAATGATGCAGCAGAAGCAAAGAGGTATGAGAGCATGCTGAATTCAAGGATTAATAATTGAAAATCCCCTAAAAATGAAACTGGAAGGTAAGCAAGAGCCTGGTTATGGAGGGGATGTATGGCCTGTTAGAACACATGGGCTAGAGCAGGTGGGAGCTACAGAGACACTGAGTGCATCTCAGGTTTGCATCTTACATCATTCTGCCCATGGGGTAAAAGATTGAATATAGTTAAGAGAAAGAAGGGGGGGAAAATGACTAGTATGAAGATAGGAAAACCAGTACAAATAGGCATTCTGAGAACTAGTAATGCCTCCTATGGTTTTGGAGAGGGAATACATAGGGTTGGAATGATTCCAATAGAACAAGACCAGAAGAATCTATGACTGGTCTTAACTAGTTCCAGATTCCCTTTCCAACTTCAATTCTGGCCTTTCCTTTCCTATAAAACCTCTGCTTTGGCCAGTGTTCCCCCACATGGATCCTTCTCTTCCCTGTATCTCTTGTACCCCAAGAAGAATTCTCATCCTCTAGCTTACGGTTAACTATCTCTAGGGAAGTTTCCATGGTTCTGATTCCCTCAATAGCTAGTATAGCACTCATAACTTTGCAGAATATTCTATGATTGGTGCATCTATATGTGTTACAGTTAGTTGATTTTTTTCAAACTGTGATCCCCGAGCATAGTTCTTGGAACATTGTAATGCTGCAATAAATATTTCTTAAATTGAACATTTTTTATTTTGAATATGATGACATTGTATTGGTGAATATTTTAGGGAAGAATAAAAGTAAAAATTTTGGAAATAATTGAAATAAAGGAAAAGCAAGATGGGATATCATAAGGTAACATGTATATAGCTAATATTGTAAATTATTAGGTAATCAGATGGCAGATGCCTCAACCACCCATGATTTGATAACCTTTGAACAAAATTTCAATTTCTTCTACAGCCTGGATGGTGATGTTACTCAGTCTATGAATAGCTGTCTAAGTCACACGGGGATTAAGAATTGCACTTTGGCTATCATAACAGCCTTAGAAGGAAGTCTGCAATTAGTAGCATGGATGCCTCAGAGTCACATAATATAAAATCTTGGAATGATTTATGGGCTGACAATTGGACTTTAATAATCTCTGGAGCTTTCAGAAATGTGCATTCAATCAGGTCTAAACTACTTCTAGGGAGATGATAAACACCAAGCCGGGATAGTTAGACAAATGACTGAGAGGCTCAGGAAATCATTATTTTGCAGTTAAAAATCAATCAGCCCTTGCCTATCCTTTTGGGGTATGCCAGGTACAGAAGACAGGCTCCATATCTCTGCATCCCTCTATTTGCCTGTATACCCCTCAGTCTCATAGCATATAGTTAGTACTCTTGGCCTACTGGTTATCAGTATCTCCTTTAGCATAAAGAAAAGAAAGCAACTGGCTGCCAATATATTTTAAATTCAGTAGTTAGCAACCAGAAAAAAACATAGCCCAACTGTTGTAATTACTTAGGTAGAAAATTCATTAGTAGTAAAGCCTTTAAAAGTTTAAAAGAAACAAGGTACCAAACTTGAGAAATGGGATGCTTGTACCAACATTTAAATTCCGTCCCTAGTGCCTAAGCACTGATTACTTAGGTGTGTTAGCTGTCACTGCATATTAGAGTATACAGCGACCTTACTCCTATTCTTGATTGCTTCTTGAACAGGAACAGGTTTGCTAAGATAAATAATTGTCATCTTCATAAATATGAGGAGAAAGAAATGGCAACCCATTCCATTATTCTTGCCTGGAAAATTCCACGGACAGAGGAGCCTAGTGGGCTGCAGTCCATGGGGTCGCAAAGAGTCGGACACGACTTAGTGACTAAGACCTTATAAATATGACTGGCACGTGTGATAATGAAATGAATGCTGACAGGTGTCAGTGGTTAAATTGTGTTTTTAATTGGTTTTTGAGAAACTTGTGACATATTCTTGAAAATACAGAAAAGCACAAGAAACATTTTTATAAATATATTGAATAAATACATTTGAGTAGGTAGAGTTACCTGTGTGACATAGAAATAGGGTCACCTGAAAACACCTTCTCTCTAACATTCTACTTGGTTTCACACGTGGGTCTATACCCACTGATGGAGTTTCTTTTTTAGAGCAAATGACTTTGCACATGAAGACCAAGTGTCATATGTTGGCAAGGAAAACAAATTCGTATACATGCTTTTCACTATGTTTGTCAAGGTGTCCAAGTGAAGTATATAGGCATGAAGAGTGTGTGTGTGTTTGTGTATCCTCAGCCATGTCCAGCCCTTTGGAACCCATGGGCTGTAACCCACCGGCTTCTCTGTCCATGGGATTTTTCCCAGCAAGAATATTAGAGTAGGTTGCCATTTCTTTCTCCAGGGGACCTTCCAGACTCAGAAATCAAACCCATGTCTCCTGCATTGACAGGTGGGTTCTTTACCACTAGCACCACCTGGGAATCCCAAAGGGATGAAGACAGCCCTATAAATTGTCAGATTATTATAAACTTTGTACAGATTCACCAAGAATGAGGAGTGGCCCAGGAAGAAGCCAGGAAGCAGATATTGGGTGCTGATACACATACCATCAGCCCATAACCACAGTCTTCCCACCATATATTCTTGTGAAGAATTTTTTTGCTAGATAGTTAGCAGAAATACCCACCTAAATTCCTTCATATGTTAAAGACTTGTGATTACTTTCTGGTAACTTCTTTTGTTTTCAAGACTAACTTGGATTTTTACTTTAACAAAATTTTACATTCGTGATTATATTGGAGGATAAAAATGCTTACTGTGAATTTTCTTATTTCAGGGGATCACTTAGTATAAATTAATGAGGAAATTTAGTATAAATAGCTTTTACATGTTCTATTTTCTACCCGAGAAAGAAAATAGGAAAAATGTCAAAGTTTTATTGGGGGAGATGTCAGTATTTTGGTATTGACTCAATTGTTAATGACTTGAGAGCTTGGGCTGTTAAAAGAAATTCGATTATCCTATTTATGTGTGAAAAGATGGAGGTTATCCCACTGAATCAGTTACCAAAAGAAATAATGTATTCACTGGACAGTCTGCATAGTTTTCTCTTCTTTATTGATATAGAAAAAATTTCCTCAAAAAAATCTATTCCTTTTCCATTTATACCCAAGTCAAAATAGACGGATTAAAACTTTAAAATCCCTGTGATTTTTCTTAAATGCTGTTGAATTCAAGGTTGTTTCTTTTTGGAGTGCAGGACTACACAACATTTTAAGCTAGAAATAAAGACTTTTTGAAGATAGTTGTAAGCTGTTTTCAGCTCTGACTAGCTGTTTCCCCCATGTCTCTTCAGATATAATTTCTAAGAATCAAAAATTAGTATGAGGTAAATAAAACTCAAAAAATGCATGTGTTTCTCTTTGAAGTTTATTTAGCCTAATGGAATCTATGAACCTACCTAAGCAGTGAGGATGTCATTGAAGTGAGATTCTTCATCTAAGCACCAGAAAGAAAAGGGTGTCTGAGGAGTGTAGATCGGGACCGCTATAAGGCAATGGGTTCCGTTTAAGCAGTGAAGTAGCTGAATAGCTTATTTAGGACACCCAGTCTTTGATAGTCCTTTTAGAATTTCTCTGATTTTCAGAAAACCAATGTATATTCTGTCTCTTTTCTTTGCATGATCCATGCAGAGCACTTGCAATGTCAGTTCTACAGGCAGAATAAACCTGCAGGAGCCACAGGTGTAGATTATTTAAACCTTTACATAGAGAAGCTTATAGATCTTGGATTTAAAACAAAAACTTCATCCATAATAAAGATTAACAGTTGTCAGCACTTTCGTGTTTCAGGATGCTGAGAAGCAAACACTTCTGGGATCTTGGAATTTAAAGTGACAAGAATTTCTCTAAGGGAGGCATGCTCTTCTCCTACAATGAAATGAAATCTGGGGATCTGAGAAACTACATGGGGCAAACTCTGGGGCTTTCAAAGCTATTCGGATAGATAGTATGGTACTTTGCATTTATAGGTTGGTGCCTTGGGTCAGGTTTTCTGTATGGATGAAGACTCCGTATATAATAAAATGTGTATGTTCTTTGTTACGATCTGAGAGGAAAGGAAATTTTAAAACAGGTTGGATTAAGGCAGATGACACAAGTGGATGTGTGATGGGAATGAGTATGATGTAGTTCTACTAAAAATGAACACAATTATTCTGGTGAAGCATGTCGCTAATGTTAACATGTGGCATACTGTCTCTGCTGTCCCTTACTTATTAAACTTATTTATTAAACCATTACTTATTAAACCAGGCATACTTATTATGTATGGGGAATTTCCCATTGTAAGAATCATTCTCATCTAGGGTAAAAGCCAGGAACTTGCTTTTCCAGTTGCCCTTGCAGTTAACACATTGGTATGATGTGGCCTAGTATTAGTATTAGTCGCTCAGTTGTGTCTGACTTTTTGCAACCCCATGGACTGTAGCCTGCCAGGCTCCTCTGTCCATGGGATTCTCTAGGCAAAAATACTGGAGTGGGTTGCCATTTCCTTCTCCAGGGGACCTTCCCAACTGTACATAAAGGAGACTTCATTAATGTGCATTAGAAGATACCCCAGGTTAACTGTCATAGAAAACTGTCTCTTGAGCCTTTAAACTCTATACCAATTCTACACCTCTGGTTGGCCAATTGTTTGTTTCTTTATTTAGGTGTTAAGGTGAATGACCTGGGGTATTTGTTTCCATCAACCTGATTGCGAATCTAAAGGTACAGTTGAAATGTCTCTTTTTCTTGCCATCCTCAGAAAAGATTGCTGCAGATCTACTCTATGCTTCTCATTCTTTTCAATGATGTGGCCTAGACAACACCAATTAGATGTAATTCAAGCCTTCAATCTAGAGAAGAATCATAGGAAGTAGGAGGATATGCACTGAATCCTTCCTAGTGAAGATGGTGGAATGTGGTTGGCAGACATGGAGCTTTCAGAGTGCTCCACTCCCAGCATTGACTGTCTGCAAGGTTTCTGTCTAGTGCAGTGGCACTGTGGTCTTCGTGAGCCAGTTGTAATGGAGAATTTGGGAACTGCTCATTTTTCTGCAGTCTTCAAACTTGATTGTCTTATTCCCAGGATTTCCTGTAAGCTACCTAGTATCTTTGAATTCCTTCTTGGTTTAAATAAGCCAAGAGTAACTCTGTTGATTACAACCAATAACCTAATCCTGTCTAAGAGTGTAGTGTTATTTCACACTGCCCTCAGGAAATCTCTGGGAACACAACTTCTTGCAAATGGAAGGTCTTTTAACAGTTACCTTGGTTAGACCCACTCCTACCATACTTCTTTTGTTTTTTTTGTGAAAACAGGTTGCAGAGTCTAGGCACAGTGGCAATATAGAAAAAACAGACTGGATTTGGAGTAAAAAGAACCTGATGACTTTGGGTAAAATGTCTCTCTCTCTCTCAGCTTTGGCTTCTTCAAATACAGAATTGTTAGATTGGGCAAATGAAAATACAGCATGTCCCATACTTGGGACATACAATACATAATTTTTTTTAATGAAATTCCAGTTTAACTGTACATCTTGTGTTTCATCTGGTAAAGGCAGATAAAATGTACAAAGGAAAAGATAATGAATGCAAAAATATTTTTATATCACAAAATACTTTGCAGTTGTTAAGTTTATTACTATTATCTGAGGTCAAACATCTGGTTAGTAATGGCATTTTAAACTTACCTTTATAATGAGGTCTAAAGAACATAAATAACTTACAGGCGGTCACACTTAGCAATAATGAACTACCTGGTAAATGAATTAATTACTATTCTGAACTGCCATTTTAAGTAACTTAGTGTTTATAAGACAGAATGAATTGAAAATTCACTCTTCTTTTAATTGGTGCTACCTGAGTATCTTTGTCAGTCACTGACATCAGTTTTGACAGTAAATTCTAGTCCATATCCCTAGGTTTAAAATATAAACTATAGGCCAAATAGTCAAACTTTAGGGAAGACAAATTTGATTTGAATCTTTTCTTGGTCATTTTCACAGATACCTGAAAAGCCACAGAAAGATTATGGGCAGAACGGGGTTTACATATCATCCAAACCTGCTGAGAAATATTTTTCTTAAGACATAAAATAATATCTACCATTTAGCAGTGGCTTGCAAAATCTGCATGCATGAGTTGTTTGCATGTCTGAAGTTATACAGAAAGAAGCAAAGGTAAATAAAAATACGAAGTGTCAGCTTAGTTGAAAAAAGAAAAATGCATGTAGTCCTGTCTAAACACCCAACACTCTTCCTCCAATTTCACTTCTGTTTACAGCTGCCTAATCTCCATTACAGAGTTGAAGATTTGTGAATTGGGGGGTTGTCTTTAAGTTCCACCTATTTTTGGGAAAAAAGCAGTCCTCTTCAAGTCAACATAAATACAGTTGTAATATTGTAGACATTGCTTTGAAATCTGGAAGAGAAGAGAGAGGGGAAAAAAGGTGACAGTACTTCTGTAATGACAGTGTCACTTGACTCATGTAAACAAGTTTGACAATGACAGATACATCTTCTTTTGAAATACTCAGCAGCCAGTGCTGTCCAAAATTTAAAGAGTAGCATTTAAAAGCATTTTTAAAGGAAATAATAATCCTACCCAAAACAAAAGAACAAAAGATTGTTTAAGTGTGAGGGTTTCGAGAGTGCGTGTATGTTTATGGTTTGGAAGAAGATCAGTATTCTACTCTCCTGTCATATATGATCTGTTGGGGGTGGGAGGGAGTTGGAACATGCTGTAGCTACCTAAGAGCACTCTTACCTTTTCTCATAGCTTGTCTTTATAGGAAGTCTTACAGCCTTGACCGAGACTTAGAAAGCATGCAGTCGTAGTTGTCATAATATAGTCCTGAAGAGCAAGTCTAGGAGCCTGACTGGTTGTTGACATGGTAAGTAATAAAAGTCGTTCAGTCATGTCTGACTCTTTGTGACCCAAAGGACTGTAGCCTACCAGGCTCCTCCCATGGGATTTTCCAGGCAAGAGTACTGGAGTGGGTTGCCATTTCCTTCTCCAGAGGATCTTCCCCACCCAGGGATCAAACCTGGGTCTCCCTCATTGTAGGCAGACACTTAACCTTCTGAGCCACCAAGGAAGCACTTTCTATCATGTATTCATAGACTTCCTCTATCTTCCTAAGGAAAGCAGTGGATTTTGATGAGCAAATTCTGTACTTGCCTTCATTGCTGACATGCATTTAGGCTGTCATTCTTCAACCCTTAATTTTGGTTATATCTTCACGTTAGCAGGGTTACGACCAACCAGTGAACAACTCAGAATGTACATTAAAGAGGAATTCCATTTTTAAATATATGCACACACCTCCTAGTTTAAAATATGATGTTTGCAGCCCGTGATTATTCAGATATACAGGTATAGATAGGTGGGGGACTCTGATATAGACCATGACAATGACAAAGGGTATGCAATGACTGTTGGTGATCACAGCACTAAACAAAGAAGTAAAGACAGTAGGTAGATAGGAATCTCTTTTGGAAACATGAAATCCTGTGGCAGACTCATCTCCAAAATAGGAAGCCAAAGATAGCCCCTTATGGTGTTCAATTAGTTGGTATTTGTATTTGGATCATTCCAAAAGTTTAGATGAGTATCTGAAGCTGATCTGAGCTTAAATGAAGTTCTGCTGTGGTTCCCTCTCTTACTGTAGGACAATATTTCTAGTGTGTGATCTGAGAGCCCCTGGGGAGCCATGAAGCACTTTCAGGGGGTCTGTGAAGTCCTTTATCTCTCGACTACCACTTTGAGTCCAAATGTTTTTAGTAAGTGCCAGTCAAATAACAGATTGAATGCAGAAGCATCTAGCTGTCTAAAGCAAAATTTTGAAGAGATTTGCAAAAATTCAAACAATGCAACTTTTCTCATTGATTTTGTTTCGGAAAACGTAGTTAATTTTTCCTAAGCTGTGTTATTTTCATTAATGTGTGTTTATTTTTTATTAATCTAAAAATATACCAATAATTTACTAATTAATAAGAAACTAATTTTGTAGTTTCTTAGTTTTATCTTACAGTAAATTCAGTGGACCCTCTGTGTCTGTGGGTTCTGTACCCTCACGTTCCGCACCCCTGGATTTTGTTTTGCAGTCAGTTGAATCTTTGGATGTAGATCAAGGAAAGGGCGATTGTGCCATGTCTTTTTATCAGGGATTTGAGCATCTCTGGATTTTGGATTCACAGGGGTTCTGGAAACAATCCCCTGGGAATACCCAGGGACAACTATATTGATAGATATAGCCCACATAAACAAAAGCTTTTTGGACTCTTCAATAATTTTTAAGAGTTATAGTGAGGTCCAGAGACCAGAATTTGAGAACTGCTATTTGAGAACAGCAGGTTATGGCGGAAAGTGAAGATGGTCTGTGAAAAGTCTGTGTGTGTATGTACTCTTCAAGGTCCTGTCACTTTCTCCTTCCTTTCAACTAGCGTTACCACCCATTTACTTTTAACTTTGCGGCTCTATTGAATTGTGGTACATTCTGCCTCGGTTTTCTAAATAATTTTGAGATAATGGTCTTCTAAAATCTGATGGGATATTTGAGGGACTAAAATCAGATGAATACTGTCAGAGACATGAATTTATAAAAGAAGCATGCTGTCAATAGAGATAAATAATAACAAGCATTCTATTATTACTATCATAAACATATCACTTTAAAATTTAGATATGCAATTCAAGAGGGCAGAGATATAAAGAAATATTGTACAATAGTGATGAAAATCTCCAGTTTTTTCTTACAGATTTGTTTTCTTATCAATAGAACTAAGTAAAAATTTGTGAACTAAAATGACAATTGTATACAAACTAAAATAAGGACTTTTGATGGGAAAGAATGGGAGTAATAAGACTGACTTGGTCTTTGTTATTAACTACCTGTGATATTATGGATAAATTATTTACCTTCCCTTAGCTAGTTCACTTATTGGTAAAATAAGTTACTGGGCTAAAATGTTTTCTAAGGTTTTCCCCAACTTCATGATTCTGTAAGTATAGGAGAATGTATCTGCTTTCTCAATAGCAAGCTTATTCTTGCTTTTCAGAATTGATTCATATTGTCTGGAAATTTAGGCTAAATCTGGAAATTGCTGTAGAAGTAGCAAATTATCATTTCAGTTGTGCAAATCTATTAAGAAAGCATCATTATATGATGGATGTCTTCAATAAACCAACCAATGAATATAGCAACACTTCATTTATCCCATATTCAGTTCAGTTCAGTCACTCAGTCATGTCTGACTCTTTGCAGCCCCATGAACAGCAGCACGCCAGGCCTCCCTGTCCATCACCAACTCCTGGAGTCCACCCAAACCCATGTCCATTGAGTCAGTGATGCCATCAAACCATTTCATCCTCTGTCGTCCCCTTCTCCTCCTGCCCTCAATCTTTCCCAACATCAAGGTCTTTTCCAATGAGTCAGCTCTTCACATCAGGTGGCCAAAGTATTACAGTTTCAGCTTCAGCATCAGTCCTTCCAATGAACACCCAGGACTGATCTCCTTTAGGATGGACTGGTTGGATCTCCTTGCAGTCCAAGGGACTCTCAAGAGTCTTCTCCAGCACCACAGTTCAAAAGCATCAATTCTTCGGTGCTCAGTTTTCTTTATAGTCCAACTCTCACATCCATACATGACCACTGGAAAAACCATAGCCTTGACTAGATGGACCTTTGTTGACAAAGTAATATCTCTGCTTTTTAATATGCTGTTGAGGTTGGTCATAACTTTCCTTCCAAGGAGCAAGCCTCTTTTAATTATGGCTGCAATCACTATCTGCAGTGATTTTGGAGCCCAGAAAAATAAAGTCAGCCACTGTTTCCATTGTTTCCCCATCAATTTGCCATGAAGTGATGGGACCTGATGCCATGATCTAGGAAATGAAGTGTTTCACACGCATACATTTTCCAAATAATTGACACATACCCCTTTAAGTACCAAAAATCTGTTTTCATGATTTTTTATGGAATATTTCTCAAAGATATGTCCTGTATTCCCATTTCCTTTAAAGCACAAGTTATAAGGTTATAAACTCTCCATAATTCAGGTCTGTTGAGAGCTCTTTACTGCCCAGAGGCTTTTTGTGCATACAGGAGAACCTTCATAAACACTTCACATCTTGACTTATGGTCAATGATTTGGGCTTGTAGATTCAGTTAACAATTGTTTAATCATTAAATCATGATAATTATGTAATTAAAGAATCAATTTCTCTTCAGTGTTTAAATTCTTATTTAATTGACTAATTAAATCCTACTAAATGAAAATTACAAGTCTCTCAGGTTCTCTAACTCTTAATTTGCAAAAATATTGATTAAAATTAATTATGAAAAATATATTTTGTAAAGTTAATAAGTTTGTCTTATAAAACTAATAAACTCTATTCATTTAAGTATTTCAAATACCTGTAAAGAAAATGTACATAAACCTGCAAAATAATTTCAAAAGCATAATTTAAAACAAAAATACTGCCATCAGATTGATTGTGTGTATATGTGTAAACTTAGTGTTGCAGTAATCTTATCAGTCCCCAAAGAGATTAATTCTCTTTATTAAATGGCTAATGTTAGATCAGGGATGTTTTCAAGATGATTGTATACCTGCCACTTTAGTTACAGCAAAATTATTAAGCTTTTACAGTGAAACTTTTGAATTGATGACTCAACTGGACTTCCCAGTATCAGCCAGTCACATATATTTCTATTTCTTGAAATGATAAATTTATAAGTATTACTTCATCAGGATTACAGGTCTCAAGGTCCTATAATTTATAAATAATGTGGACCTAATGTCTATGAATTAGCTTAAAGCTTTTAGATTGGTTTACTTAGCTGTGATTATAAACCTAGGTATTAACAAAAAGTGAACAGTGCATATTTATAATTCCAATTGTGTATCATTCTGATTTTTCTGTATATATTTTTGAAAACTTGCCCTTTCTTTTGTAGAATATATATCATTAATCACTTTGATAATTTTTTTTTTAATTTTTTTCCTTTTTACCTAGATAACTGCTCTAATTAAGTATATATCCAAACTGTCAAAAATTGGGCAGTAGGTGTACATTCATTTGCACTTCTGGAAACTTTCAAAACATCTTTCAGATTATACTATCCTTATACTGTGACAATACTCTAGTATTTCTGGGCTTCTCTTGTGGCTCAGCTGGTAAAGAATCTGCCTACAATGCAGAAGACCTGAGTTTGATCCCTGGGTTGGGAAGATCCCCTGAAGAAGGGAAAAGCTACCCACTCCAGTATCCTGGCCTGGAGAATTCTGAGTCAATTTCACTTTCACACTACACTGTGACCACAGTAAGATACTCCAGGACCATCTTGATTTTTCTGCTTGCCAGGATATAGACAGAAAGAACTATTCTCTAATGATCCTTGATTTCTTTTAGTAGAAAATAGAATTAAAGACAAAAATCTGTGTATGAACATATGTATGAATGCTGGTGCTAGACAAAATACTGTGCTTCTGGGAAAATTCAATGATGGAGTTGTTAAAAATACATTATCTTTTAGGTCACAATTTCTCATTGATATATATTTTAAGTACATTAAGTTCTTGATATAACATACAATGTAGGCCAATACCATGTTACATTATTTCATTAACTTTTATAATAACATTAATTTTCTAGAGCAATAATTTGATTTGGAACCCATATTTGACCTATAATACCTCTTCTCTAAGTCTGCAATTTTCATATCTCATAACCCTTATTTAGGAGTCATATTATTATCAAAGTGTTATTTTGCTGCTCTGTATTATGTTAATAACTAAAGATTCTTTTAGTATAGGAGATCTTTCTATTCTCAAGTGTTCTAAGACTGCTTTGCTTTTTGAATTGATAACTCACTTCTTTTATTTATGTATGTATGTGTATATGTATATATGCTCGCTTTCACTGCAGGATCTGTCTTCTTACCTCAGTCAGTTCTAACTGGGTAGCATCCATGGAAGGTCTGACATTGATCAAGTGGTCATAGACATGGAAAGGAATGAGTTTATGGTGAGCCATAGGAAACTGACCTGCTCTCTGTTTGTGGATTAGATACACAGTTCAGCTTCCTCCTGAGTTATTTTGCCCTTTATTTTAGTTGTTGATTGGAACTGAAAAGTTGATTTGACCTTCATCACTGCAGTATGCAGGCTTACTGGATCTTGTCAGATATAAGTCAATGTTGCTCTGCTAAATAGGAGAAAACTTAAAATAAATAAGGTTTGGCACAAGATGAAAAACCTACTAAATGAAAGCCACTCACTATATGACACCTGCCTTCTTGAATTTTGATTTCTTGAGGTTTTGTGACATTGTTTTCCTGACTACCGTCCTGGCCCCAGATGGTGAGGTCCTTTTTTTTTTTTTTTTTAATTGTGGTCTTTGGCTTGCTTTATTGTGTTGAAGACTGGATGAGACTATTAAAATGATACCACAAGTGCTAATAGATCCTTAAATATAGAACTTAACAAGGACTGTAATCATTTAGTTAGCAAATTAGAGACTTGATTTCCCCCTAATTAGTTTGCCCACACAGACCTCGTCGCTTTCAAGAGATGGATCTTCTACTTTCTACTTCCCTAAAGTGCTTTTCCAGATAGACAGGCCTTTCTGATTTTGTCATCCATATAGCTCAAATCCTACATCTCAGGTTCAGTTTGATATCCAGGAGGGCATACCTCTTTATTGATTAAATAAAAAATGATCTCCCTCTGCTGAAGAGTATTCCTACTTGTCCAAAAGAGTAGTGTTTTATCCTAAACTGTTTGTAATGATGTAAAAATACTTTGCTACATTGTTTTAACCATGACTTCCTCATAGATAGAGTTCTACATAGTATCAGGGAGACTCTTCCCTCAGGCAAGGATTTCTCCTTCGGAGAAAGGAACACTGTCTGCTGCTCAGTGTACCTGAATCAATATTTGGGATGCTAGGATATATGTTTCTTAAGACCATGCCTGACTACTTTCCACTTAGAATCCTGCTGTAAGGCCCAATGTGTCTTATAGGACTCTCCTGCACATTGATTGAAACCAGATTCCACTCTTCACATCCTTCAGGCAGAGACATGCATTAGACCACTTGGCTGCCTTCACTGGGACTATTTCTGAGAATGGCCTTATATGTCTAACTGAATGGTTCTCAACTATCTTCTCCTCTTACCCCATAGAGTAGAATAATGTCTTGCAATGTATATTGGCTTTCCAGACCTCACCAAGCAACCTTTATGACTAAGGGGATATATATGTATGTGTGTGTATGTGTGTGTGTGTGTATAAATCACAACTAAGTAAGGAAAACTAAGCTCTGGATAAAGGCTCCACAATGTTCTTTTATGAGAGATGCACAGGTAGTTTTGAACAGGGCCATACAAAGGGTGATCCATAGACTGCTACCTGGTAACTGTTATCAGACCACACAGAGAATAATGCCAATAAACAGTCTTTAAGCACATTCTTTAATCCAGTAGATATTTTTGGGTGGAGGACAGCAGGAATACATTCTCAACAAAGAAAGCTCTGTGTTGATTTATGTTCTGACATGATCTGACTAGCAAGAACACCCACGAAAGAACAAAACATGGGACTCAATTTTCTCCATCTTGTGTAGTGCAAGAGATTGAGTTAATTATTATATATTAAGTCACAACACCCAGTTTACTACTTTCAGGTTTTACATGACCCTATAAAAAAGGAGAAGAGAATAAAACAATAAAAAGCAAAACAAACAAAACTGATAACTGTTTAACACTCCATTATGTCATGAAGTGAAGTGAAAGTCACTCAGTTGTGTCTGTCTCCTTGTAACCCCATGGTCTGTAGCCCGCCAGGCTCCTCTGTCCATGGAATTCTCCAGGCAAGAATACTGGAGTGGGTAGCCATTCACTTCCACAAGGCATCTTCTTGATCCAGGGGTCAAACCCGGGTCTCCTGCATTGCAGGCAGATTCTTTACCATCTGAGCCACTAAGGGATGTTAATTCTGAGGACAGCAAGCAGTTGGACGAAGCACCTGTTTTCTGATCATTTGGTGGGAGTCTAGCCAGGATAGCATGAAGGACACTGACTTCATTTTAGGTGTTAACACCTTGTAGATTATTATGCAAAACCCACAAACAGGCCATTTTCCAAAATCAGGTGATTTCCTTACCTGTACCTCTGTCCCCTTTGAAGTTTCCTAATGTTAAGCCAGTGGTTATCAAACTTGAACGTGTCTCAGTCACCTGGATGGCTTGTTAAGCTACAGATTTCTATGTTCTAAATCCAGAAATCTGTAGTCAGTAGGTCTCAGATGGAGTAGGAGAAGTTCTGTCAAGTTCCCAGGTGATGCTGATACTATTGAAGAATCATGCAGGGAACCACAAAGAACCATTCATAATTATATTAAGTTCACAGTGAAGCCATTACTGGGGGTTTCTAGGTGTCTTATGGATTTTGAATGAAAAAAAAAATTACTCAAAATTCCTAAACAGAAGGAAAAAAAGGGAGGATGAACGTCAGGCGTTTTGAAAATATTAGTGTTCTAATTTGCATCATGGAGATGTCAGACTCTGTTCTGATAGTCAGCCATTGTGTGTCAGTTTAAGACAATCTGAACTCCTAGACTATTGAAGCTTTTCTCATTTCTTTTATTCACTATCCATAGGGCTGTTGCCAGAGAATGTAAGTATCAGCTCCAGTGGTCCATATTAGAGTGACTCACATTTAATCAATTTTATTTGGAAACTAGCAGTTGCTTTTAAAACTTCAAGGAAAGGATCTCCAGAAAAATAAAGGACCTACATGTCTTTCTTTCTTTCTTTCTTTCTTTTTTTTTTTTTTTTTACTAAATTGCTATTCTAAATCGAGCCATTCTTGTTTTCAAAGCCGGTAAATAGGACAACTTGAGGGAGCTAAAAATCATTACAAGCTTATGTTTTGACAAGAATATTGAGAATTGTTCATTCATTTTTTTTCATGGATGAGCTTTCTTCAGAACCGCGATGTCCAGGGTGTGGTTTCACAGCCATATGGTTTCAGGGTCTGGAGAACAGCAGGGTTTACTTCTCAGATGTCTGGAAGGAGAGCTCACCCTTGCTTCTCTTCTCTCTCAGCATGACTGACGGGTGAACCGCCCAGTTAGCAATCCCAGTCCTCCCCTGACAGCCCGCAGCTCCTTTCTATTCACAAAGTACCGCCGATGTCATTACTCTGTTTCTGTCTTCTGCGAATCCCTGGGATCCTCTGGAGACATGTCATCTCCATCACCACAAGTCGATATTCATTTGCTTTCTTCAAGGTCCATAGCCCTCTCCAATAATGCAGCATCAGAAACAGTCTCATTGTGAAAGTGGTTAAGTGGAAAGTATAATTCCTGGTCTAAGAATCATTTCACCTCCAGCCCCCGTGAGTCTACATCCTAAAGAAAATAAATAGCAATTTACCAAATGACTATTTGCCACTTTGAGAAAAAATCAGCCATTGCCAATAAACCAATTCATGACAAGCTAATCTGATATCAGAGACTGCAAGTTAACGTTAAGAATGTGATTAGGATTCATTTGAATTTGTGAATGTTTTTGGTGGCCTGATAAATAATTATAAAGGATTTGGCAGACAGAATAAATTATCCCTGGATTATAACTTTATGATGTTATGAATGAAAAAAAATCTAATATGAAGTTTATTATTTTTTTCTGAATACTCTCATTCTTTAAAATTATTGCTATTAAATAATGAAGAACCCAAGGGTTTCAAATCATTTGCTGCCTAGATCCAAAATCCATTGCCTGCAACTGTTGAGATCAAATGTGTTGTGTTGTTATTTTTAACAATTGTACATTTTTAAAGCAGTTGAAGGTTCATAAGAAAATTGAGAGGAAGGTAGAGAGATTTCCCATAAACCTTCCTCTTCTCACACAGGCATTGCCTCCCCCCTTATCAGTATCACTCCCAAATATGTTCTAAAATTCAGAATTTTTCATATTTTGGAACACAATTAGGACATAAACTGCATATTATGTAACAACTCCAGTGGGGTCTGGGGCAGCATTCCACAATCAAATATGAATATTTTTTACAGCTAAACAGATGAGTAGTTACATGAAGTGGGATTTTTTAAAGGAGCTATAAATACTGGCTCAGATTAGCTTCTGCTCCCCAAAAAAGTTATAAAATTCTTGGCTTTCAAAACTTTTTTGGATTTTATAGCTGAGGTAAATAATTGTGAATCTGTACCACTGTTGGGAAAATGTTGCCATCAGTTCACTAATGTTGAGCGTGCTCTTTGTAGATATTCAGTAAATTGAGAGAATCATTGGTGTCAAAGTAAAAGTGCATATTTTTCTTAGAGCAGAAACAGCTTTCTGTGTCACACCATTAGCCACCCCACTTAAGTGAATAGATCAATGTAGTTTCTGTTCATTTAATCTTGAAAAATTGTGCAGACAACAACAGGATGTAACAAGATGCCTTGCAGGCCAGAGATGTTCAATAAATGGTCATTTTATTTCATTTTTGTTAGCTATTTTGCTGGTACTAAAAGGTACCAAAAAATGTGGGAGGAGCTTGTCTATATATATATATATATATATATACACACATATATAACCTGATGCTCAAATACACAAACAAATTTAGCACTATGCCTTAAAAATGGCTGTTGGGCAGCACATCTCCCATTTGTTTGTCCCATTTCTTGCACAGGAGAAGATATTTTGTTAAAAATCCAAAGGCTGTTTCAAGCCTTACCCTTTTATCATGTTTTTATCTGCTGTATGTGAGGCTGTTTATATATAGACATGGATAAATCTCCTTGAATCCACATATCTCTGTATGTGTATGGCTACATAGTCTGCCTATTACAAACCAGTTTTTAGAGTTCTGTGACACAAGACCCATGATAATAAATTGATCTTATTTTTGCAGGTTTTCCAGGGCAGAGTAATTTGGTTGGGTTTTTGAGGATTTTTGTTTGTTGACTGTAAGTAAATAGTTATTTTTCCAGAGAGCCTTCAATTGTGCAGAGTCCCATACTTAGGAGTTTAGTAATGGGCAGCTGCCAGGGAGCAGACATTAATCTCTCTCTTGGCTTAGCTGAAAAGAAATCTCACCTCCAATTTTATTTTCCCTCTCCATTTTAACTATTCCTTTGTCCTAAATAAGGAAAAGCCTCTGCTTTATAGATCATAAGTATTCACAGCTCAAAGATAATTACTTTGAGATTAATTACAACAATTTCTTATCACAGCATAGGAAGTATTTATAAATATATATGTTTATATGTGTGTGATTGTAAATTATTACCTAGATGCTTGTGTAATTGAGACCTCATTTTTACTTTCTTCCTCTGTCAACATCTCTAACTTAATGATGTCTGCAGCCAGAGACTCCATAACATTTAACCTCCAAGTACAGTTCCTAGCATTAAGTCTAATAAGAGCTGCAGATGTTTTGTTATCCATTCAAACTACATCAATTGATCTGTATCATACTGCCAGACTAAAATTTCTTTGGTTCTGGGAAAGGCACAGATGTTTCTTTGAGTATTGTCCCATGAAGAATGGTTTTGTCTTTGTTAGTGTGTACCATTTACTACCCAAGGACACCTGGGTAATTTTGGTTTATTTTCGAGTTCCTCATCCCTTGGTCTGCTTGTTTTTATCCATTTTACTGTTATTGAGTCTCTGGTATAAAGATGTTTTTTAAAGGCAATCGATAGGAATACAGAGACACTTTTTTTTATTAAGTAAATTCCTTTGGAAACATACCAAATGCCTCCTCAAAGGGCAATTTTCTACAAGAAATAGTTATTCTTAATGAGTAACGTGGTAATTTTATGAAAATTTGATTATGAAAAGGAATATTGCAGCTTCTCTGGTAACACCCCAGTAGCAGTAATTTTCAGCTGTTCCCCACAGCAAGTTATAAAATGTTGTGGGAAACTTCCCAGCACTCTACCCCATAGGTCAGGTTTCATGGCCATAACTACACATCAGTCTTCCTTATCATAAATGAACCTGAGGCATAAGTGATGAAGGTCATTTATGTTTAAAACAAGAGCCAAGGTTGAAAATAAGAACCAAGATCTTGGTTGATTAAGTGCAAGTCACTCTGAAGCCTTGTGACACAAAAGATACAGCATTAATCCAACGGAGATTCATACCACATGAGTGTCAGTCCAGAGAGAAAACAGCAGAAGGCCAAGAACCAATGTATCTTTTTCAAGTATAATTAAACCCTCCAAGTCCCGGACTTCCTGCATTCTTGTGGCTATGAAACTCATTGCATAGAAGGAAGCCTACGCAGGCAAATCGAGGTTGTAGCATTCTACTCATATCTCATCCTGCATCCACATTCAGCAACCAGGCTGGACCAGCAGATTCTAGCCTACAGATGCTGGAGTACTAACAAGTAACCAATAGGAAGATAAGTTCAGTTTCCACTCTTCTATTAAATTGCTGTGAGATTTAAAACAAAATTGCTTAGTCATCCTTGATCATAAGTTTCCTTATTTATAAAATGAGATTAAATGTAACTTAACATCTCTTATAATCTCATAATGGTAATATTTGAAGGGTTGACCCTAGTGAACATGAAAATACATTTGGTTCTTTTGTCCTTCATATTCGTTTCATCTCTACTTTTTAGGCTTAAAATGATGGTTTTAAGAAATGTTCTGTGTGTTAATATTCAAATATGAATACCCACTATTTTCTTTAGAGAGGGTCTCATACATGACTGTACAAAGGCACATCAAATTGCTTAGAAACAGTGAAAAGCAACTTGATGCAAATGAACAAAACATACATAAAACAAAGATGACTGACAGTCAACTTCTCAGAAGTAATGTAAGTCAGAAAAAACTGTGGCATGAAATCTCTAATGTACTGAAAGAAAAAAATTATCAACTAGAATTCTGTGCTCAACTAAGAATCTTTCAAAAAGAAAGGTGAAATAAAGGCCTTGTTTTTTTTTTTTAAAGGAATATTTAAATTTTAGTTGTATATTAATAAATATTACTTTAATATAAAGAATTCCTATTTTTTATATTCCTATATTTAATATAAAGAACTCCTATTCCAGTTCCCCTTATTATTAACATATTATTGTGATATATTTGTTAAAACTAATAATTTGATACTGATATATTATTATTAAAATTCATATTTTATCTATATTTCCTTAATTTTTACCTGATATCTCTTTTCTGTTCTGGATGTGACAATTTTTCATACCTTTCTTGTTTTGTATGACTAATGACAGTGTTGAGGAGTACTGGTTGGGTATTTTTTAGAATGTCTCTCAAGTAAGATTTGTTAGATATTTTTTCATGATTAGACTGAATACAGTAGACTAAAGATTTGCCTCCCTCCTTCAAATTCATATGCTGAAATCTTATCCACAGTGTGATGGCTTTGGAGGTGGGACATTTGGGAGGGGATGAGGTCACAAAAGTAAGTCTTCATGAACAGGGTTAGTGTACCTGTGAAGAAAGACCCAAGAGAGATCCCTCACCCATGTGAGCTCACTGCGATGGGCATTTGTGAACCAGGAATTGGGCTCTCTTCAGACACTGAATTAGCCAGTGCTATGATCTTGGACTTCCAAGACTGTAGAACCATGAGAAATAAATATCTGTTGTTAATAAGCCACCCAGTCTATGGTATTTTTTTAATAATGGCAGAAACAGACTGTAATACTGAGGTTCTATATTCTTGGGGGGAAGACCACAGAAAAAAGTGTCAGAGTCATCACAGTATATCAAGAGTAGATACTATTAACATAATTTATTACCTTTGATATTTACTTGGATCACCTGGCTGAACTAATATTTGTCAGTTTTTTTCATGGTATAGTTGTTCCCCACTGCTTTCCTTACTGTATTCTTTGAAAGGAATTCACTAAGTTCATCCCATACTTAAAAGTGGGGTTTAATGTGTTACTTCTTTGAGGGCAGAATATTTAACATAGGTTATTTAGGATTTTTCTTCTGTATGTGAGAATTATCTGGATTTATTGTGTACTAATACAAGCTCATGTATACAAGAATATTTATATAATCAATCATATATATCAACATGTGAGTGAAAGCCATTCAGTCGTGTCTGACTCTGCAACTCCATGGATTGTAGCCCACCTGGCTCTCCTCTGTCCATGGGATTCTCCAGGCAAGAATACTGGAGTGGGTTGCCATTATCAACATAGAATCATGAATATTAATTTTATACTGGGAATTAGAATTCAGTACTTTTTTTCCATATTAAACTGTTCCAGGTTTGGAACAATTGGGAACATTGGGAGCCTCTTACTGACTCCAGTGTCACTTTGCCATAGCCTCATCATTACAGGATCTTGTTTTGTTTTTGAGCATTTCCTTACTTTCCAACATCACAAGGTATTCTAGGCTCATAGTCTATATTTCCTGCTCCAATCCTAGAAATACCAGTTTCAACCAAATGGTATTAATAAGGATATTAGAAACCAAGATCTGAGCACTAGGTATGCCCATTGCTACAGGGATGTTTTTATAGATTGTCTCAGCTGACCGAGCAAGGAAATATCTATGTGCATACTAAACTATGTATATGCACATCTCTATAAATATTTATATATGTAATATACTGTATCTATAATGAGGTAAACCTCAATTCAGACTGATATCTGGAACTCCAAGTTCCTACCACATAGATTATTATAGCCTCATTCCCTTGCTTATTTTTAACCTCCCATTGTAATAGTAAGAAACCTGGATCCCACCATGAATCATCAATTTATTTAATTATGCAATTGCAGTATATGTATATCAGTTCAGTTCAGTTGCTCAGTCGTGTCTGACTCTTTGTGACCCCATGTACTGCAGCACACCAGACTTCCCTGTCCATCACCAACTCCTGGAGCTTGCTCAAACTCATGTCCATTGAGTCAGTGATGCCATCCAACCATCTCATCCTCTGTCTTCCCCTTCTCTTCCTGCATTCAATCTGTCCCAGCATCAGGGTCTTTTCCAATGACTCAGCTCTTCCCATCAAGTGGCCAAAGTATTGGAGTTTTAGCTTCAGCATCAGTCCTTCCAATGAATATTCAGGATTGATTTCCTTTAGGTTGACTGGTTTGATCTTGCAATCCAAGGGACTCTCAAGAGTCTTCTCTAGCACCACAGTTCAAAAGCATCAGTTCTTTGGTGCTCAGCCTTCTTTATGGTCCAACTTTCACATCCATACGTGACTACTGGAAAAACCATAGCTTTCACTATATGGACCTTTCTTGGCAAAGTAATATCTCTGCTTTTTAAAATGCTGTCTAGGTTTGTCACAGCTTTTCTTCCAAGGAGCAAGCATCTTTTAATTTCATAGCTGCAGTCACCATCTATTGTGATTTTGGAGCCCAAGAAAATAAAGTCTCTCACTGTTTCCATTGTTTCCCCATCTATTTGCCATGAAGCTGTGGGACAGGATGCCATGATCTTAGTTTTTTGAATGTTGAGTTTTGAGACAGATTTTACACTATCTTCTTTCACTTTCATCAAGAGACTCTAGTTCCTTTTCGCTTTCTGCCATAAGGGTATATAGTTTATTACAGTTAGTTTTGCTTTTAGTCTTAGATACCATAATTTTTAAAATTTATTTTTAAATTGGAGCATAAGTGCTTTAAAATGTGCTAATTTCTCTCATACAACAATCAGAATAAGTCATAATTTTATATATATATTTTTTTTTTTTTTTTTTCCTCCCTCTTAAGCATCCCTCCCTCTTCTCATCCCACCCTTCCAGGTCATCACAAAACACCAGGCTGGGCTCACTGTATTATACAGCAGCTTCCAATGTGTGCATATGTACTCAGTTGCTTCAGTCATATCTGACTCTTTGCAACACTATGGACTGAGAGGTTGCCAGGCTCCTCTGTCCATAGGATTCTCCAGGCAGAATACTGGAATGGGTTGCCATGTTCTCCTCCAGGGGATCTTCCCGACCCAGGGATCCAACCCCCATCACCTGTGGCTCCTGCCTTGCAGGTAGATTCTTTACCACTGAGCCACTAGGGAAGCTCTAGCAGCTTCCCGCTAAGCTAAGCTAAGCTAAGTCATTTCAGTCGTGTCCGACTCTGTGCGACCCCATAGACTGCAGCCCACCAGGCTCCCCCATCCTTGGAATTCTCCAGGCAAGAACACTGGAGTGGTTGCCATTTCCTTCTCCAATGCATGAAAGTGAAAAGTGAAAGTGAAGTCGCTCAGTCCTGTCCGACCCTCAGCGACCCCATGGACTGCAGCCTACCAGGCTCCTCCGTCCATGGGATTTTCCAGGCAAGAGTACTGGAGTGGGGTGCCATTGCCTTCTCTGAGCTTCCCACTAGTTATTTTACACATGATAGAGTATATGCCACTTTCTTAATTCCTCCTACCCTCTCCAAAGTCACTTTTAATTTTTTCCTTCCACCGGCTTCAGGGACATTGTTTTATCCATTTGTAATACAATTAGACTCATTAGCCACCTTTTGCATTCCACTTTGGGATTCCCTGACTTCTTAATAATTTTTTAATTGCATTTTACAAGCACCTTTGGTGCTATAAATTTCTATGGATTTCAACAATTGTATAATGCCATGAATCCAACATTATAATATCATTAAAAACAGTTTTGCTGTCCTAAAAGAAATCCCCTGTGCTTCACCTATTCAACCCTCCCTTATGAACTAATGACTGCTGATCTGTTTCGAGTCTATGTGTGTGTGTGTTCCGTTTCAGTCATGTCCAACTCTTTCAGGCTCCCTTGTTCACAGGATTCTCCAGGCAAGGATACCTAAGTGGGTTGCCAGGCCCCCCTCCAGGGGATCTTCCCAACTCAGGGATCAAACCTGTGTCTTTTACGTCTCCTGTATTAGTAGATGAGTTCTTTACCACTAGTGCCACCTGGGAAGGCTTTACAATCTCTATATTTTTGTTTTTTCCCAAATGTCATATAATCAATGACATACAATATGTAACTTTTTTTTAATTGTCTACTTTCAACTAATAATATGCACTTAAGATTTTTGTGACCATTAGCTCATTAATCATTTTTATTATTGAATAGTATTCCACTTTATGTATTTATTACAGTTTATTTATCTGTTCACCTACTGCTGGACATCTTGGTTGTTTCCAGGTATTTATGATTGTAAATATTTTGTAACCATTTATCCATATGCTCTTATATGGGCATATACTCATATCTGTTGAGTAAATATGTGGAGCATAATTCCTGAGTTGTAAGAATGTTTTTAAATATACAACACTGTAAGAATGTATCACCAGCAGACCATAATCATAGATATCACAAGAAGCGCATATTACATAGGGAAAGTTTAACCAGATAAAAATATGTATCTACAACACAAGGAAATAGAGTAACATAGATGATAAATATGTAGATAAATATACAAAAACTTTTCTTATTTTTAATATCTCCTTATAAGACAATTGTTTAAAATAAGAAAAACACTATAACAAACAAACAATGGGGTTTATAATATATGTATAAGTTACATTATGAGGACAGGGCCATGATGACTAGAATAGGAAAACTGAAAGTATACTCTTAGGCTTATGAAGGCATATAATACTACCTAAAATAGATGTAATTAAAGATACATGCTATAAGCCAAAAATAGCCAATAAAAAAGTTAATAAAAACATAATAAGGCAGTAAAGGAGATATGTTAGGATCATAAAAGATATTCAATCCAAAGAAATTCCATAAAACAGGAAATATGGAAACAAAATAACTGAAAAATAGAACATAAATATTAGATGGTAGATTGCAACCTAATCATATCAATAATCACCTTAAATGTAAATCATCTAAACAGCTCAATAATGTAGAGATATTAAAATTGGATCAAAAAGTAGGAACTAATTATGTGCTTTTAACATGACATTTACATTAAATATATAGAAAAGTATAGAGTAGGAAAAGATTTACTATGCTAATCCTAATGGGAAGAAAATTGCAATAGCATTGCAAAGAGTCAGACACAACTGAAGTGACTTAGCACACACATACTAATATTAGAATACTAGTGTATACTAATTCATATTAGAGCAAGAAATATTGCCAGAGATAATACAATCATTTTAATAAACAAGTCTAGTCATCAAATGTGCATAATAGCCTTCAATGTGTTTTACCCCAAAATAGAGCTTTCAATACATGAACCATACTTTGTGGTTTCCAGTCCAGCTTGTAAAATACTTGAAAGTTGTCACCCTGTCCCAACAACCGTAAAAAGCTAACGACCTGAAAAATCAACAACTCTTCTTAGATCCATTGGGGAAATAGGGTCATAGTACAAACTGCTATACCCAAAATTGGGGAGACAGACAGATAAATAGAGAGAATTACAATTTGTCAGAGCAGAAACCTGTGAGCAGAAACATGTATGAGAACCAGTGCTGGGTTTCTTTATCCAGTATGTCATTTTCAGCTACCAAGAAAAAGATCACAAGGCATATAAAAAAATAAAAACACACTTTGAAGAGACAGAGCAAGTGTCAGAACCAAACTCATAAGGCAGGGCTGTTTGGAATTATCAGACTGAAAATTTAAAACAACTAACATATTTTATTTTAATCAGAGTCCACATTTTAT
The DNA here is from genome assembly GCF_029378745.1 of Bos indicus. Lineage (NCBI taxonomy): Eukaryota > Metazoa > Chordata > Mammalia > Artiodactyla > Bovidae > Bos > Bos indicus. The sequence goes on from NC_091770.1 coordinate 35,128,585, forward strand.
CAATTGTTTTTAGTTTTTACTTAATTTTTTTTTCCAGTTCAGAATCTCATCCAAGATAGCACATTACATATAGTTGGCATGTCTCTTTGGGAATCACAGACATGCTTCCTTTTTTAAATTTATTTTTTATTGAAGTAGAATTGATTTACAATGTTGTGTTTCTAGTGTACAGCAAAGTGACTCAGTTTTATATATATATATATACACACACACACATTCTTTTTCATATTTTTCCATTATGATTTTTTATAAGATTTTGAATACAGTTTGCTGTACTACACAATGGGACCTGGTTGTTTATCTCTTTTATGTATAGTAGTTTATATATGTTAATATCCTAATTTATCTCTCCCTCACCTGCTCTCTACATTGGGAAACATAAATTTGTTTTCTGTGTCTGTGAATCTGCTTCTGTTTCATAAATAAGGTCAATTGTGTCATTTTTAGATTCACATATACATATGTTATTTGTCTTTCTCTTTCTGACTTAACTTCACTTAGTATGATAATCTCTAGGTCCATCTACATTGCTATAAATGGCATTATTTCATTTTTTTGTATGGCTGACTAGTATTCCATTGTGTACAGATACCACATCTTTTTTTTTTACCCATTTATATATCAATGGACACTCAGGTTGTCTCCACTTCTTGTCTATTGTAAATAGTGCTGCTATGAACACTGGGTACATGTATCTTTCTGAATTATGATACATGCCCAGGAGTAGAACTTGCTGGATTATATAGCAACTCTATTTTTAGTTTTTTGAGGAAACTCCATAATGTTTTCCACAGTGGTTGTACCAATTTATATTCCCACTAATGGTGTAGAAGGGTTCCCTATTCTCCATACCCTCTCCAGTGTTTGTTATTTGTAGATTTTTAATGATGGCCATTCTGATTGGTATGAAGTGGTACCTCACTGTCATTATAATTTGTATTTCTCCAATTATTAATGATGTTGAGTATATTTCATGTGCCTGTTGGCAATCTGCATGTCTTCTTTGGAGAAATGTCTATTTTTTCCATTTTTCCAAAAATGGGTCTTCTGCCCCCTTTTTTTTTTGACTGGGCTGTTTGGTTGGTTTTTTGTTATTGAGTTGTCTGAAAATTTTGTATATTTTGTAAATTAAGCCCTCATCCATCACATCATTTGCAAACATTTTCTCCCAGTCTGTAGTTGTCTTTTTGTTGTGTTTATGATTTCCTTTGCTGTGCTAAAACACCTACCATTAATATGGTAAGGGCTCTAATAGATAAAGTAGATGGAAGAATAAATGTACCATGTAAGCAGTGAGATGGAAATACTAAGAATAAAAAGGAGAAAGAAATGTTAGAGATCAAAGATCTTGTTTAACAGAAATGAAAATTTCTTTTGATGGGCTCTTTAGTAGACTGACATAGCTGAAAAAGTATTTGAACTTGATGACATCTTGATAGAAACTTCCAAAACTAAAAGGCAAAGATAAAAAAAAAGACTGGAAAAAGAAAGAGTAAATAAAGTACATGAAGCAGAATACAAATTTCAAGTGTATATTGAACTTTAAGACCATATTCTGAACTAAAACAGTATTAATAAGTGTTAGTCACTCAGTTGTGTCTGACTCTTGCAACACCATGGACTGTATAGCTTACCAGGTGTCTCTGTTCATGGAGTTCTCCAGGCAAGCATACTGGAGTGGGTTGCCATTCCTTTCACCAGGGAATCTTCAAATCATGCTAAGTATAATCTCTGATTAGAGCAAAATTAAATTATAATCAGCCTCATATAAAATAATAAAACTGGATCATTACTGTATACTATATACAAAAATTAAGTCAAAATGAATCAAAAACCTAAATAAAAGAGGAAAAGTATAAAACTCTTGGAAGAAAATATAAGGGTAAATCTTAGTGACCTTGAATTTGCCAAAGATTCCTAGATAAGACTCCCAAAGCATAACAAAAGAAAAAAAAATAGATAAGTTAGATTTTACTAAGTTAAAATCTTTTGTGATTCAAAATTTGCCATCAAGAAAGTGAAAAGACAATCCATAGAAAGGGAATATATTTGGAACCAGCTATTTTATAAGAGATTTGTATTTAGAATATATGAAGAGCACTTATAATGCAATAATTAAAAATCAAATTTAACAATGGCAAAGAAAGTGAATAAATTTTTTTCCAGACAAGCTACACAAATAGCCAACAAGCATGTGAAAATCCACTTAGCATTGTTAGTCATCAGGGAAATGCAAATGGAAACCTCAATAAGATACCACTTCATATCCATTAAGTTGACTAGAATTAAAAAGTCAGGTAATAAGTTTAATTTCTGGAGAAATCAGAATCCTATACACTGTTGATAGGAAATAAAAATTGTCTAATTTGTAAATGACATAATTAAATAGGCAAAAAAAAATCATAAGAAATCTACAAAATAACTAAAACTAGTAAATGAGCTTAGCAATGTTTAGGTTAAAAGACTAATGTACAAACATCTTACTACTTACCTGTTTCTGTACAACAAATTATTTCAAGATTTAATTAACTTAACAAGAAACATTTATTACCTAGCCATTCTGTGGGTCAGGAATCTGGGTAGGCTTTAGCTGGATGCCTTTCCCTCAAGATCCTCTCACAGGAAGGCAATCAAGTTGTTGGCCTAAGTTGTGACCTCTTCTGAAAGTTTTTCTAGAAGAGCATCTGCTTTCAAACTTTTTCATATGGTGGTTGTCTTGATTCAGATACTTTTGCGCAGTATTCTGAGGGCCCTAGTTCCTTGCTGAATGTTGTCTGAAACTGGAGGTCAATTTTTTTTTTTTTTTTTTGGTTATTTTTCCACAGTGTAGTTAATAACATGGCAACTGTTTCCCTCAGAGTGAGAGCTTCAAGAAAGAATGAGTAAGAGGAAAGGCAAGTATTTTTGAAATGTAATCTTAGAAGTAATATTTCATTTATCTTTTCACCCTCTTTATTGGAAGTGAATTACTAAACCAGCTAATACAAAACAGCACAAATGCTTGGAAGTGGGCATCATTTGCATTCATTTTAGAGGCTGCCAACCACAAACATCAACTTCATTTCTTTACTCAAACAATTGAAAATGGAAATTATAGTAAAAATACCATTAACAATAGCATTATACTTATTGAATATATAGGAATAAATCTGAAAAATGTTTGAGACTAATGCACTGAAAACTACTAAATATTGCTCAGAGAAATTAACAAAGACCTAAATGAAATACAGATGTAACTATGTTCATGGATTGGGAGACTCAATGCTGTTAAAATGTGAAATCTTTACAAAGTGATCTATAGACTCAAGACAACCCCATGAAGAATCTTAACAGATTTTGTAGTGACAGACAAGCGGACCCTAAAAGTTATTTGAAAATATATAGGACCTAGAATAACCAAAACAGTTTTAAATAATCACTGAACTTACCTGATTTCAAAACTTTAGATATAGTCACAAAGATAGTGACAGTGTGGTATTGCTTTGAAGATAAAGTATCAATCAATAGTTTAGGAAAAAGGGTATAGTAAAAGACCTTCATGTGTATGGTCCATTTATTTTCAGTAACGCTGCCAAGACAAGTCAATGAGGAAGGTACAGTCTCTCCAACAAGAGTTGCTAAAACTGTTACATAGCCATAAGAAAATAAAAAAATAATAATCCTAACCTTTACTTCATTCCATATACAAATAATTTTAAATGGCACGTAGAACAAAATGTTAGAGGGTTGACCATAAGACACATAGAAGAAAATATAGGTGAAAATATTGGTGATACTATATTAGGCAAAGATTTCTTAAAATACAAATTATAAAGAAAAAGTGATAAATTGGACTTTATCAAAATTAAAATTTTTTGTTCTTCAAGAAATTCTTGTTAATAAAATGAAAATCACATTGTAGGAGAAATATTTGCAAAACATTTTAGTAAAAGGATTTGTGCCTAGACTATAGAAAACACCCTTAAAACTCAGTGATAAGAAGAAAATAAGCTGGTTGAAACAAAACAGATTTTAACAAACACTTCACCAAAGAAGATGTATGAAAAACAAATAGGCACATGAAAAAATGCTCAATATTTTTAGCCACTAGGGAAATGGAAATTTAGAATAACAACAAGGTACAATTACAAACTCACTAGAAAGGCTAATGGTACCCCACTCCAGTACTCTTGCCTAGAAAATCCCATGGACGGAGGAGCCTGGTGGGCTGCAGTCCATGGGGTCGCTACAAGTCGGACATGACTGAGCGACTTCACTTTCATTCTTCACTTTCATACATTGGAGAAGGAAATGGCAACCCACTCCAGAATTCTTGACTGGAGAATCCCAGGGACGGAGGAGCCCGGTGGACTGCTGTCTATGGGGTTGCACAGAGTCGGACACGACTGAAGTGACTTAGCAGTAGCAGTAGCAGTAGCAGCAGAAAGGCTAAAATTAAAGAGACCAGAAGAAGGAAATCCTTTCATTTGTTGGCAATATGGATGAACCTTCAGGGGATTGTGCTGAGTGAAATAAATCAGACAAAGAAAGAGAGATACTGTGTGATACCACTTATGTATGGAATCTAAAAAAAGCTAAACTTATAAAAACAGTAGAATGATGATTGCTAGGGACTGGGAAGGTGGAGAACATGGACAGAAGTTGGTCAAAGGTATGAACTTCCAGTTATAAGATAAATAAAGTCTGAGGATCTAATATACAGTGTGGTGGTTATAGTAAATTATACTCTATTATATACTGGAAAGTTGCTGAGAAATATCTTAAATGTTTTCACAACAGGGAAAATATTAATGGTAATTACATGACAAGATGGGGGTGTTAGCTAATGCTATGATAGTAATCATTTTGAAATCTGTAAGTGCATCTAATCACCAAGCTATATACCTTAAATTTATACAACATTGTTATACACAATAAACCTGGGAAAAAATTAATTAGACTGAACCTACCAACTGTTGGCAAAAATATGGAGAAACTGGATCTCTTCTATACTGCTGATGGGAAAGTAGACTAATGCAATTACTTGTTGCAATTTCTTCAAAAGTCAATAATACACTAAAATATAACACAGCTAGTACACCTGTTGGTATCTATAAAAGTATCTATCTATACAAATACTTGTATACAAATATTGATAGTATCTTCAGTAACCACAAACTGGAAACAACTGAATTGTCAATAAATAAGAGAAAGTATAAATAAAATTTTGTATATCCATAATAATCAGAGAAGGCAATGGCACCCCACTCCAGTACTCTCGCCTGGAATATCCCATGGACGGAGGAGCCTGGTAGGCTGCAGTCCATGGGGTCGCTGGGAGTCGGACATGACTGAGTGACTTTACTTTCACTTTTCACTTTCATGCATTGAAGAAGGAAATGGCAACCCACTCCAGTGTTCTTGCCTGGAGGGTCCCAGGGTCGGGGGAGCCTGGTGGGCTGCCGTCTATGGGGTCACACAGAGTCAGACACGACTGAAGTGACTTAGCATAGCATAGCAATGAAATAATAATCAACAATAAATCAGAACAAGTTATAGATTCATGCATCAATATGGATGACTCTCAAAATAATTATACTCAGTGAAAGAAACTGGGAAAAATAGTATAGATAGCACTTTAGATGTAATTGGTTTACTGTTTGTCCCTTTTACTTTAAGAAGGCTTTTCTAAATATGAGAGTACATACTGCATAATTCCACTTAAACAAAATTCTAGAAAATGCAAACTACAGAGACAGAAGATCAGTGATTTCCTAGGAGTAGGAGAAAGTAGAACAGAGGGAAGACAGATGACAAAGGAATACTTGGAAACTTTGGGGAATTATAGACAAGTTAATTATCTTGATTTTGCTAATAGTAGCACACTTATATACATGTGTCAATAACTTAAACAATTGTACATCTTAAATATGCCTAGGTTATTATATAGTGATTCAGTTCAGTTCAGTTGAGTTCATTTCAGTCGCTCAGTCGTATTCGACTCTTTGCAACCCCATGAATCACAGCACGCCAGGCCTCCCTGTCCATCACCAACTCCCAGAGTTCACTCAGACTCATGTCCATCAAGTCAGTGATGCCATCCAGACATCTCATCCTCTGTCGTCCCCTTCTCCTCCTGCCCCCAATCCCTCCCAGCATCAGAGTCTTTTCCAATGAGTCAACTCTTTGCATGAGGTGGCCAAAGTACTGGAGTTTCAGCTTCAGCATCATTCCCTCCAAAGAAATCCCAGAGCTGATCTCCTTCAGAATGGATTGGTTGGATCTCCTTGCAGTCCAATGGGCTCTCTCAAGAGTCTTCTCCAACACCACAGTTCAAAAGCATCAATTCTTCAGCACTCAGCCTTCTTCACAGTTCAATTCTCACATCCATACATGACCACAGGAAAAACCATAGCCTTGACTAGATGAACCTTTGTTGGCAAAGTAACGTCTCTGCTTTTGAATATGCTGTCTAGGTTGGTCATAACTTTCCTTCCAACGAGTAAGCGTCTTTGAATTTCATGGCTGCAGTCACCATCTGCAGTGATTTTGGAGCCCCAAAATATAAAGTCTGACACTGTTTTCACTGTTTCCCCATCTATTTCCCATGAAGTGGTGGGACCGGATGCCATGATCTTTGTTTTCTGAATGTTGGGCTTTAAGCCAACTTTTTCACTCTCCACTTTCACTTTCATCAAGAGGCTTTTGAGTTCCTCTTCACTTTCTGCCATAAGGGTGGTGTCATCTGCATATCTGAGGTGATTGATATTTCTCCCAGCCATCTTGATTCCAGATTGTGCTTCTTCCAGCCCAGCGTTTCTCATGATGTACTCTGCATAGAAGGTAAATAAGCAGGGTGATAATATACAGCCTTGACGAACTCCTTTTCCTATTTGGAACCAGTCTGTTGTTCCATGTGCAGTTCTAACTGTTGCTTCCTGACCTGCATATAGGTTTCTCAAGAGGCAGGCCAGGTGTTCTGGTATTCCCATCTCTTTCAGAATTTTCCACAGTTTATTGTGATCCACACAGTCAAAGGCTTTGGCATAGTCAATAAAGCAGAAATAGATATTTTTCTGGAGTTCTATTGCTTGTTCCATGATCCAATTTGATCTCTGGTTCCTCTGCCTTTTTTAAAACCAGCTTGAACATCTGGAAGTTCACGGTTCACATATTGCTAAAGCTTGGCTTGGAGAATTTTGAGCATTACTTTACTAGCGTGTGAGACAAGTGCAATTGTGTGGTACTTTGAGCATTCTTTGGCATTGCCTTTCTTTGGGATTGGAATGAATACTGACCTTTTCCAGTCCTGTGGCCACTGCTGAGTTTTCCAAATTTGCTGGCATATTGAGTGCAGCACTTTCACAGCATCATCTTTCAGGATTTGAAACAGCTCAACTGGTATTCCATCACCTCCACTAGCTTTATTCTTAGTGATGCTTTCTAAGGCACACTTGACTTCACATTCCAGGATGTCTGGCTCTAGGGGAGTGAGCACACCATCATGATTATCTTGAAGCGATTATAATTCCATAAATCTATAAAAATAAATATCTGTTAAATTCAAAGCAGAAACAATTTTCTTCCAAGAGGTTCCCCTACATAACTTTTGTTCGTGATCCCCTGCCCATGAATCATTATCAACATATAACTGAGATAAGTGATATGTAATGGAGAATGAAAACACTAGGTGTTGCTCCAGTTTAAGTATTGTTGTAATCAACTTAGGCTGATATAATCCAATCCCATGGACTGGGTGGCTTGTAAATGATAGACACTTTTTTCTCACAGTTCTGGAGTCTGGAAGTCCAAGGTAAAGGTGCTAGTACAGTGAAATTCTAGTGAAAGCTCTCTTGGGTGCAAATGGCCATTTCTCAGTTGTATTCTTACTTGTTGGAGAGAGGGTTAGAGAGCTGTCCACAGTCCTTTTCGTAAGGTCCTAATATTATCCATGAGGCTTTTATCCTCATGGTATAATTAACTTCCAAAGGTCCCACCTCCTAATACTATCACACTGGGGGTTTAGAATTGCAATATGTGAATGTGAGTGGGGAAGGACACAAACATTCACTCCATGACAGGTATATCCTGCCTTCATAAATATTCATGTATTGATTAAACCCATAAGATAGCTGATCTTAAGAGACTGTAAAATATTTTTAAATAAGCATAAATTAATGGTGCTACTGTAAACATTTCTAAGACTGAAGTATATATAATGGTATTTCAACCATTATTTAGATTTCATTACTTTGAGGGAACTGCCATGTCACCTTCATACTTACAGATGCAATAATGACCCAATGAGGACCATGCAGACCACCCAAGTATAATTTTATCCTACCCCCATTCTGCCTTTCAATCTGGCTTTTTTTTCTTTCTCTCCTTCCCTCTCATCTTCCTTTCTTCCTTCCTTTCAGAGCTCTTTTCTCCTGTAATATAATATGAAAACTCCCTATTATGTGTTCTTAACTGTTGCCCTCCAATTAAATGTCAGTGCTGTGAGACTAGAACACTGTATATATTCTCTGCTTGCTTGGCTACCAGTTTTTAGTCTACTTCTTTCTTGGCTTCCTCTAGCAGACTGCAACTGTAGATTCTATTCTGTAAGCAACAGAAATCATTTTAAGCCAAATAAGCAGAGGGATATTTGAAAATACCTCGGAGTCTCCCCATAATGATAACTGAATGGCAAGATGTGAACAGCAGGGCAGCAGCACAGTGAACTCAAAAGGTAGGCTGCCAAAATTACTGTCAAGGCCATAGCTCAGTGCCAACCAAGATGATCTTATGCCCCTCCACACTGATGAATCTGATCAATTATATCATCTGATCAATTTGTGTCACTCACTCAAGGTTCTTGGAGTATCTGATCCATTATGCTTGTACTTCATGTCTACCTCTGTTATAGACTTAGAAGGAGGCCTCAAGAGGACACTGGGACTAGAAGTTTCCCTTTCATCAAGACTATAACAGTAATGTCTCCTAAAAGTAGCGTCATCCTATAGTTTATTATTCAAATAAGTAAACATCTGAGAGTAAAAAGGGCACTATTACTATTTACTCCAGAACAACTGGTGTAAACAAGGATGATCTCTAGATTACAGGGAGGTATGGTCAACTAACCCAAGAGGGTATTAGGACAGAAATTGTAAAAAGATGTGGTTGGATGTGGTGGGGCAAAGAAAGATCATAGACTTGTTTTTTGTTTGTTTTTAATAACTCTTTATCTGAATCAGTAAAAACATCTCAGTGGTTTACCTTCAAGATTCTTTCCATAGGAGAGTATGAGAGCCCTTCATTCTATTTCTAGTTCTTACCTTTCCATTTTTGTTCTGGCTCTTGAAGATATCTGTCTCCATAATCAATCACAGTTTATTCATCTAGAGCAGATAGAATGAGAAGCCCTATAAAACCATGCTAGAGTTTTTCCCAAATTGGACAAGTCTTTGATAGTTTCCTACCTGAAGGCAAGGAACTGGATTGTATAATTCTTTGAATTTCTTGCCAGGTCTCAGTTCATCCCTCTCCATAGTGAATCCTATTATTTGTCACCTCATTGGACTCGTGGATCTCTTTATATCACGGATTTGGGGTCTTTGAAACAAAAGTGTTTCTTTACTTGACCAAAGATAAAGGACCTTGGCCTCATTTAAAATAACTCATTGATCATGTTGTTGTTGTTAATCAATCACTAAGTCATGTCTGACTCTTTGCAAGCCCATGGATTGCAGCAGGCTAGGCCTCCCTGTCCCTCACTGTCTCCCAGAGATATATATTGATCATAAGGTACCTGTTTTTCTAAAGACTTGGTGAAAGTGAAAGTGATTTATTGTGATGAGATTATGTGGTTCCCAACACTGAGAGGATGTTGAATCGATCATAAGAACAAAATTCTCACTCTCCTCTTCTTGACCACTGGCAAATTTTCTAACATGGAAGTGTCATATGGATAATGTCCTCAGCTGGTAATTAGTCACTTCACTGTAACTTAAAAAAAAATCCTGGTAGAATTTCTCAACTCTAATAAAGCAAGAGTTCGTATGATCACTATTTAAGCTAATGGGGAGCTTGGCTTTTAATGAGGCTTTATAATTAATTAATTTACTCATTGAAAGTATGTGAACTCCTGGTTTATAATTACAGCCTCTAGTTTTCAAAGGTAAAACCAATATTTACCCCTGATGGCCCCTGCCAAAGGGCTGCAACAGACATCAGCTGGTAAATATTCATTTATACTGAGAGCAAAAGTATTTTTCATGGAGCTCCAAATCAGCAGTCTCCCAGCTGTCAGTTTGGTGGTGAACTGTTAGACTGCTGAGAGCTGCTGGCTGGGAATGGTGGATTTGAGTTGAATAAAATAATACATCAGTATGAAAATAGAAATGACTTTGTTCCTATTTTTGATTTCTCCTTATTTCTCTCTTTATTGAGGGGGATAGTGTTACTTTTGTTTTTTTGGGGGGGGAGGAGCTTTGTCTTAAGTTTTCATGTCATAATTTTTACTGTTTGTTGAGTACTATGTTTCAAGCCTCTAATCAATGTTTTATATGGATTACCTCTTTAAATTCTCACAAAATGCCCATGAGAAACATATTCTTATTTTATTCATTATGAAAATAAGGGCACTGAGGATTAGAGAAGTTTAATAATTTTACCAAGTTTATGTTTCTAATGGATAAACTGATATCTGAAGCAGAAATATATGACCCTAGAGTCATTATTGTAAAATATGAAAGAAACTCAACTTACATGTGAGTGGTTAAGACTTGGCTGGTACTTTCAAAAGATCATAGGTATCATGATCTAAAGACACAATTCAAGCTATTGTTGTCATTTATTGTTTACTTATTTGTATATGTGTACAAATATTTATTTTTCTCATAACAAATTAGTTTAAGAACAGAAATGACTTCACATTGAAAGTAGTAGCTCAAATTCATCTGGCTTATGGTTTCTACCTATATAAGTGGATTTTAGTTCCGTTCAAATTCCTACTCAACTATTTGCAAAGTCTGGGTGATTTAGTGACTCCATTTTCACTATTTTAGGTATTCCACTCCCTCCTTTAGGAGGAAAGACATCTCAGTTCTGTTTTAGTCCTTCCTACAGTTTCCTTCCACAGTTCCTTAAATGTTTCTATTGTTTGTGGAAACTATATGGATTTTTAAAGTCTGACAGGTCCCATCTGAGTATGTTTTAAAGATGATCCTGAAAATACTAACTTGAAAAACTTGAAATGATTGAATATTTGATTATACCAACATTCTTCCTGAAAGCATAACAGATAATTTATAGATTTTACAAAGTACAATTTAATATACATAATTTTTCTCAAGGGTTTATCAAATAAAAAATGTGTGCTTTGTTCCTTACATGAATGCTCCTTGAAGCATTTAATTTTAAGAATATACTATAGCCAATAAGATAATTTAACAATGGTGGCTTAGTCACTTGAGTTATTCCACTCAAGTACTGTTTTATCTTATGGGCCATATTTGGCATGATTTCTTGCTTTACTTGGATCTTTTCCATGTGACTTAATGAGGGTTTCAGCACACTCATGGACTAGGTCTTCTGACAGAGCTTTGATATATATATTTTTTGTCAGTGGGAATGCTCACCTTTAGGAAAAAATGGAGTTGAGCCCAGTATATGAGCCAACTAAGCCTAATTAATCACCAAAAATGCAAGATATTTTAACTATAGCCATTGTTATTGTTCAGTCAGTAAGTCCTGTCTGACTCTCTGTGACCCCATGGACTGCAGCACACCAGGCTTCTTTACCATCCACTATCTCTTGGAGCTTGCTTAAATTCACTTCCATTGAATCAGTGATGCTTTCTAACCATTACATCCTTTGCTGACCCGTCTCCTTTTGCCTTCAATCTTTTCCAACATCAGGGTCTTTTCCAATGAGTCAACTCTTTGCATCAGGTGGCCAAAGTACTGGATTTAGATGCAAAAAAAAATGGACTTTAAAAAAAATATGTAAGTATATCAGAGAGTCCTTTCATGTAAAACTTAGTAGATGAGGATTAATTTTAAAGCAAATATTGTGTTGCTTTCTCTACCTTGTGAACTCTTTGTCATTCTCCCTTGTCACTCATTCACATTTAAACCCTCAATTTTTACTTGCATTCACTTTTTTTTTAACTCATTATGTCTTTCAAAATTCCCTCCTTTTCCCTCCATCTCTAGCCTAATTAAAAAACTCTCATCTAAACATGAATTTGTGTAGTAGCTCCTTAATCTGTTAACTGCTGTCTTCTACTCACTTTACTGGATTTATCTTTCTAAATTACCAGTTTTGTCAAGTCATGCTTTCAATCAAGAATTATCTATACTTTTCCATTGTTTATAAGTTAATGTTTTATGGCAGGCTTGATATTTAAGAACTCTTGATTTTCCCTTTTCCTTCTCTCAAGTATAAATTTCTTCTTATAGGTAGCATCTGCTTTACACATGGAGCATTTCTTCCCCTAACAAATCATGTTCATTGATGAAGCTAGACTCCTTTTTTTGTTTTTGTTTGTTTTTTTAATATATCAGCCTGTTCTTACTTTATTGTTATAACTATAATATGACATTCTGTCTATTGTAGTAGGTTAAATAATGGCCCTCCTCAAAGACATCCATGTCCCAATTCCTGGAACATGGATGTTATCTTGCATAGCAAAAGGCACTTAGCTGATATAACTATGTTAAGAACCTTGAAATGGGAAGATAAGCCTGGCTTTTCCAGATGGAGTCAATATATGGTCTCACTTGAGTCATTCAAATAGAATCTTTTTCAGCTTTTTTGAGTTCAAAGTCAAAGGGAGATGTGACTATATAATAGTCAGAGAGATACAACTTTTCTGGTTTCAAAGATGGAAAGAGGGTACCAGGAGCCAAGGAGTACAGGTAGCTTCTAGAAGCTGAAATGGCAATGAAATGGATTATCATACAGCTCCTCCAGAAGGGACACAGCCTTGTGAACATCTTTGTTTTAGCCCAATGGGACCCATTTTGAACTTCTGTTTTCTAGAACTCTAACATAATAAATTTGTGTTTTAAATTTATGGCAATTTTTTACAGTAGCAAAATGAAATTAACCCATCCATTGACTTAGTATCACCCCCAGATGGACTAGGAGCTCCTTGAGCTGGGGACTGAGAAACAGAGTCCCCACATTCACTGTCCTCTTCTTCCTGATAATAGAACCCTGATTTTTTTTTTTTTTCAGGAATGCAGTAGGTCCAGCTTTCTTTGCATTAAGTTTGACCATGTGACCAAGTTATTAAGTGGAAATGCTATGAGAAAACCTTCCAAGAAAATTGACTTAGCTAGGAAAAGTGACCCTTGTCTATCTCCCACTCCTTCCTACAGCTGGTCTGAAGTACAAAGATTGTTGTAGCCATGCATTCCAAAAAACAAATTCATTCAGGACAATGCAGATAGTGGAGTGCAATTTATTACACCAGCAGGCCCAAGGCAGAGTCTCCTCTTAGCCAAGGACCCCAACCAGTTTTTGTGAAAACCTTATATACCCTAAATGTATGTGCCCAAACCCACCTCCCCACATTCCCTGAAACTAGTCTGAACAAAGGAAAAGAAAGATACTATAAAAGTTAACCCATGATTCATATGCCTTAGGCCTAGGTAGTTAACAGTGAACAATTATCAATAGGCCTGTGGTCATACCCTAATAATCATAGTAGAATGTATGAGTCTATTCAGTTACACAGATAATTAGGGTATTGTTTTAGGTGATGGAGAGTCTAGGTTCAAGCCCTTGGGGCTCTTCCTTCTGGGGGCCTGGTTTTCCAGTTGGTATGTCATTTCCATTGATACTGGGCATATAGCTCAAAGTCCACAGTCCGGCCCAAGATGAGTCCTGCTTTCAAGATGGAGCCTGTTCTATCTGTCTCCTCCTTCAAGATGATTATGAAGATCAGTCAGCCATCCTGGACTGTAAGGTGACTTAGAATATGAAATACGGAAGTCAGCTTTGAGGATGACAGTCCCAAGATATAGGTGTGTGGGTCTCTGATGGAGCTGTGGTACCACAAAAACTCTCCTAAACAGCTGATCCTTGGACCTTAATTACTTAGAAGAGAAAAAAAAAAAAAATCCAATCTTATTTAACTTCTGTAGATGTGCCCTTTTTCGTTTCTTTGAAGCCAAGTCTAATAAATACTAATACAAACTGGGTGTTGAATCTCCATGGGCTCCTGGCACAAAGTATTTGCACAATAAGTCCTTGATGAATGGATGTCCTAACTCTTCTCTGCCTAAAGCCACTCATCTTCCAGGGCCCACATCTCTATGAAAATATCTCTATGATTTTTGTCCCAGTTAGACTCAGTGTAACCCTCTGTAGTGGGCTGAGTAGTATCCTTGTGAAATTCATATCTACTTAGAACCTTAGAATATGGCCCTATTTGCCAATAAGATCTTCACAGGTGTAATTAGTTAAGATGACGTCATACTGGATTAGGGTGGGCCTTCAATACAAGGACAGTGACTGGTGTCCTAATAAGAAGAGGAGAGGACACAAATAGAGGGAAGGCCACGTGATGGCAAAGGTAGAGTTTGCAATGATGCAGATTTGCCTCAAGAAATTCCAAGAAACGTGGGAGCCATCACAAGCTAGGAAGAGACAAGGTGTGACTCTCCCCTTAGGCCTTTAAAAACGTCGGGGCCCTGTTCTCAGCCATGTCTAACTATTTGTGACCCCATGGACTATAGCACACCCAGTTCCTGTCCATGGGATTCTCTAGGAAAGAATACTGAAGTAGGTTGCCATTTTCTCCTCCAGGGGATCTTCCTGAACCAGGAATCGAACCCAGGTCTCCTGCACTGCAACAGATTCTTTACCATCTGAGCCACCACATAGGGGAATAAGTATCTATCGTCTTAAGCCACCTAGTTTTCTCTTTTGTTACAGCAACCCTAGGAAGCTAATACACCCTCCTTTGTTGCGCATAGAATAGTTGCCATGTGATAAACACTCAAATATTAGACTTTGTGTTACTATCATCATTATTACTTTCTATGCTATTTCTGTCACTGAACCTCATACTTTTAGTTGAAATTTTTTTCAGGTATAAATATTTTGTGTCTTCAATTGGACCATCAGGTCCTTGAGGGCAAAGACATTGTTTACACTCTTTTATCCTCCATTTTCATTGCTTGACATCTAACATTGGTGCTGGGCAGGAGGAGGGCATCAATCTTTAGAAAAGGAAAATTCTCCATGGATGTTGTTCTCAGAATAACTGGAATCCTCAAAAAAGTTACAGCCTCAGGGAATTTGGCAGACAGTTGCCAGGGTCAAAGATCCCTCCTGACTGACAGAAAACTAGATAAGAACAAGACTTGAGTTCCTCTAGACACCAGTCAAGTGAGGAGGCTTAGACCTTGGCAGGGCTCAGTCATCCAGTGATTTGTATCAGCATTTTGAAGAAGCTATTAAAGAGTAATTTCCATTTTTCTCTTTAAATAAGTGCTTTATCTATTTGGAAATCTGCTGTTGTCAAAGTAAAAAGAAGCCCATTACGATATCCATATTCAGCTATTATAAGCAAGAACACAGCCTTGGGTAACAAGTAGGTTTTCTATAAAGCAGGCATTCAAACTCCCTTGTTGCTTTCCTCAGCTTTATTATTGAGATGCAAACTTTTCAAATTTCCTTGACTTCTCTTACCAGGAGATTTTGTGCCTCTTACTTGCTTTCAGGCAGTTCTTTCTCTAGACCCCCAAAAATGTTTTTTAGGTCTTTTCAAACATAGAACAGTCATTTTAAGTGTCACAGATAAGGAATTCCGGGGTTTTTCCAGAAAAAGACATGGGGAAGAAAGTACAGGAACAGATTTGAATTAATATCTTTGACACTAGCTGCTGTAAGGTTGGTCAGGATATCCTAGTAAGAAGTTTTCATTATTCCTCAAGACTACAAACTAAAAAATAACATGGAATTCTCCAGTCAAAAATACTGGAGTGGGTAGCCATTCCCTTCTCCAGGGGATATTTCCAACCCAGGGGTCAAACCCAGATCTCCAGCATTGCAGGCAGATTCTCTACCATCTGAGCCACCAGGAAGCCCCGACTAAAATTTGTTCCCTGCAATGGCACCCCACTCCAGTACTCTTGCCTGGAAAATCCCATGAATGGAGGAGCCCTGTAGGCTGCAGTCCATGGGGTCGCTCAGAGTCAGACACGACTGAGCGACTTCACTTTCATTTTTCACCTTCATGCATTGGTGAAGGAAATGGCAACCCACTCCAGTATTCTTGCCTGGAGAATCCCAGGGACAGGGGAGCCTGGTGGGCTGCTGTCTATGGGGTCACACAGAGTCGGACACGACTGAAGCAACTTAGCAGCAAACATGTTCTGAGTAACTTTCTCATCATTAACATATATTAACTCATTTAATCTTTTGGATAATGGATGAAGGGGCCCTATATATCATTCTGATTTTATAGATGAGCTAAGTGAGACATAAACCTGACCTATAACATTTTTCTAGGGTCTGTTTTACACTCCCAACTTTCCATCTGAGCCATTAACACCTGATAGGTGTGCTCAGCTACTTTTCCTTCCTAAAGAAATCTTGGTAAATAGAAGAGTATCAGTTTCTACCTGAAGCTTATTAGTGTTTCGTTTGATTTAGTAGGGGAAACTGAACTGAATATGCAGATTAACTAACACAGAAGTAAATGTGGATTAAGTCCTATAGCAGAGACAATAGCACTGCCTCCAGTATCTGCAATGTCTAGGCAGAAGCACAAATGCAGGCCCACATACCATATGTCTAGACTCTACATGCTTAAAATGTATAAATTAGAATATAGTCTAGCCTCTTATCTGGACAGGCATATATCCAAAACAGCCTGGAAGATTAGATCCATAGTTAGAATACCATGACGTCGAGTTTTATACCAGAATGTGGGCACTCAAGGATATAACCTGTACCAGGCCCCTGACTCCACTCTTGGCCACTGGCTCATAATCTACTTCTCTTTCCACTTTTGTCTTTACCCTGTAATGTGAGGGGTCTCAGATGCCCATGATAAACACCTTATCCTACAAAACCATCTTTGTTGACACTCATTCCCAGGAGAGTTGCCTGGTTTAGCAAATTTAAATATCCAATGCCCAATTAAATATGAATTTAAAATATGCAAAAAAATATATTTTAGTACAAATGTCCCATATGATATTTTGTTGTTTATCTGAAATTCAAATTTAGCCAAGTGTTCCTGTATTTAATCTGTATGTTGCTCTACCTACCAGCACTCAACCCCTGGCCACATTTTGAGCCCACTGGTGCACACTCTGTTGGCTATTTCTACCCATTCATGAGCATGGATCCAGATCAAAGGCAAACACAAATCCTGGAATGATTCTGGGGCTGTTTGGGCAGGCAGTTTTGTAGGCTAAGGTCCCCAGTGCATGATTTGGAAGATGAGGAGTAGGTCCCCCTTTGGAGGGACAGAGACACAAGACCTGAAACGTGTACCTAATGAAGAAAGGACTAGAAATAGGCCCTCTAAAGTGTAAAGCCCAGAAAAATCACACTTATTTTTACAAATAGACTAAATAATGTAGAAACAGACTGTTCTACACTGACTGGTGGGATCTGAAAAGAATCATGGAAGGAGGGGCATTTGAGTCTTAAAGAATGGAGAGAAATTAATCAACTTGAGTTAAGGGAAAAGATATACAGAAATATTTCACTTATGTTTAATTATTCTTTAATTTTAAATCCATCAAGCTCTTTGTATTTATTTACTTTCAATACATTTAATGTACAAACATTAGGTATAACTTACCTTCTTGAAGATCATCAAGATGACTTGCATGTGAAGGAAACTTGTACCTAATGAGGAGAGATCTACATTTTCTCTTATTTTCCCTTGAGTATTTGCTCATTTGCAGCATGGGCCATAGAGACCGAACAGAATGTAAGGGGCTAGAAATTGCAGCTGTTTCACCAAACTGGGGAGATGAAAACAGAGTTCAGGGCTACTAGATAGCCGGGATTTAAGAAGACAAGGAGAAAACGAAACAAGCTAGAAGTCAACCTGAATTCCTCATTAAATGTCTTCTTAAGGCAATGGCATACTCCCAAATTAAACCTGCTTGGGATGAGACAGTGAGAAACCAAGCAGACAGCAACTGCTGAGAGACTAAACATGGAAGCAGAGAATTTTGCAGTCTCATGGGGATGGGGAGATAAAAATTGGAGCATAGGGCCTGCAAGAGAGAGAGCCCTGACACACACCTCAGGCATTCAATTACAATTGCTGAAGGGTTATGCCCTAGGAGAAAAAAAGGCAAAGCAGAAAAACACCAGCATTTATGGAGTCAAAGTGGTGTGCTCATCTTCTCTCTGCTGTTCAAAAGAAAAGTAAACCTTTCCCAAAGGAAGATAACACCATCCAGTGTTACTATAATTTTATATGTAGTATCAGTTCAGTTCAGTCACTCAGGCATATCCAACCCTTTGCGACCCCATGAATCACAGCACGCCAGGCCTCCCTGTCCATCACCAACTCCCAGAGTTCACTCAGACTCACGTCCATCAAGTCGGTGATGCCATCCAGCCATCTCATTCTCTGTTGTCTCCTTCTCCTCCTGCCCCCAATCCCTCCCAGCATCAAGGTCTTTTCCAATGAGTCAACTCTTTGCATGAGGTGGCCAAAGTACTGGAGTTTCAGCTTCAGCATCAGTCCTTCCAATGAATACCCAGGACTGGTCTCCTTCAGAATGGACTGGTTGGATCTCCTTGCAGTCCAAGGGACTCTCAAGAGTCTTCTCTAACACCACAGTTCAAAAGCATCAATTCTTCAGCACTCAGCCTTCTTCACAATCCAACTGTCACATCCATACATGACCACTGGAAAAACCATAACCTTGACTAGATGGACCTTTTTTGGCAAAGTAATATCTCTTCTTTTCAATATGCTATCTAGGTTGGTCATAACATTCCCTCCAAGGAGTAAGCGTCTTTTAATTTCATGGCTGCAATCACCATCTGCAGTGATTTTGGAGCCCAGAAAAATAAAGTCTGCCACTCTTCCACTGTTTCCTCATCTATTTCCCATGAAGTGATGGGACCAGATGCAGAGCATTCAATAAAGAATTATTAGCCAAGATAGAAAGGAGGACTAAGTGATACAGAAAACAAAAACAAGCGAACAAAAAGAACAGATAATAGAAACATCCCACAGATAATCCAGATGTTTGGGTTACAGGATAAATATGTGGAAGCTAGAGAAAATGTTTCCAATGGATCAATCCAAAAAGGACTCATATCCAGATTATGCATATCATTTCTAAAACTCAATTCAGGAAAAAACAATCATCCATTAAACAATCTGAGGAAAAGACTTAAAGAGATATCACAAAAGAGATACCCAAGTGACTGATAAATACATAAAACTGACAAAGAACAATTCAAATTAAACAATGAGAAATATGCATACCAAAATGAGTAAAACTGACATCAATTTTAACAAATGTACTACCCTGGTAGGAAATGATATTACTACTACTATTACTACTACTGTGGTAAAAACATTTAACATGAGATCTACCTTGTTAAATGTTTGTATGCAATACAGTATTGTTAGCTATAGGCAAGATGTTGCTCAGCAGATCTCTAGAAATTATTCATCTTGCAAAACTGAAACTCTATATTCATTCAACAGCATCTCATTCCTTCAGTCCCTGGCAATCACCATTCTGCTCTCTGCTTCTCCGAGTTTGACTATGTTAGATGTGTCATTTAAGTAGAATCATGCAGTATTTTTCCTTCTGTGACTGGTTTATTTCACTGAGCATAATGTGCTCAAGGTTCACCCAGGTTGTTGTAAATGGCAGAATTTTCTTTTTTTTTTTTTTTTTAAAGTTAAACAATATTCCATTGTATGAATATAGCACATTTTAAAACATCTATTCATCTGTGATAGACCTTTAAGTTGTTCCCACATCTTGGCTGTTGTGACTAATGCTGCAGTACTGCAAAGAACATATCTTTAAGACCCTGATTTTAATTTTTATGGATAAATACCAAGAAGTAGAATTGCTGGATTCCACGGGCTTCCTTTGTGGCTCAACTGGTAAAGAATCCACCTGCAATGTGGGAGACCTGGGTTCGATCCCTGGATTGGTAAAATCCCCTGGAGAAGTGAAAGACTACCCACTCTAGTATTCTGGCCTGGAGAATTCCGTGGACTGTTTAGTATTTGGGGTGGCAAAGAGTTGGACATGACTGAGCAAGTTTCACTTTCACTTCATGATAGTTCTATTTTTAATTTTTTGAGAAATCTCCATACTGTTTTCCATAGTGGCTGCCCCATTTTACATTCCCACCAGCGTATAAGGGTTCCAATTTGTCCATGTTCTGGCTGACAATCATTATCTTTTGTTGGTTTTTAATGATTATCCAGCCTAACAGTGATCTCATTGCAGAATTGATTTGCATTTCTCTGATTAGTGATGTTGACCATCTTTTCGTAAACCTCTTGTCTATTTGTACGTCTTCTTTGGAGAAATGGCTATTCAAGTTCTTTGCCCATTTTTAATTAAGTGTTTTATTTTTTTTCCACTTCTGAATTATAGGGTTTCCTTATCCATTTTGGACAGTAACCTGTTATCAGATGTATGGTTTTGAATATTTTTTTTCCATGCCACAGTTTGTATTTTCACTCTTTAAATTGTTTCCTTTGCTGTGTCTAGTGCAGGATTTTGATAATGAGGGAGAGTATTTATATGAGCTGGGGGGTAAAAGGGGTAATCTCAGTGCCCTCTGTTCAATTTTTCTGTGAACCTAAAATAATCTATTAAAAAATTAGAATGTACAACACCAAGAATGAATTCTAATATAGACTTAAGTTGATAATGTAAACATTCTACGAGTTTGACTATGTTTGGTACTTCATACAAGTGGAGTCAGGCAATGTTTTTCCTTCTGTGACTGGCTTTTGTAAACATGTGGGGGCAAGGGCTATATAGAAACTTTGTATTTTCTTTTCGATTTTGTTTTGAACATAAACTGCTCTTTAAAAGTCTGTTTTTAAAAATTAGCTGACACTATAAAGTGCTGGTGAGTATATGGAGAGACTGTCTCGCATATATTGCTGGTAG
This sequence comes from Bos indicus, assembly GCF_029378745.1. Lineage (NCBI taxonomy): Eukaryota > Metazoa > Chordata > Mammalia > Artiodactyla > Bovidae > Bos > Bos indicus. The sequence goes on from NC_091770.1 coordinate 35,149,702, forward strand.
GAGTTGGAAATTGTGGCAACATCACCTAAAGCTCAACATGTGTATCCTCTAATCCAGCAATGCTTGGAATACACTCACCAAAAGGAGCTACATATATTTACCAAATGGCATGTACAAGAACAGGCATAGCAGTGCTACTACAGTCATCAAATATTGGTGAAAATCAAAATGTCCATCAAGAGTAGAATGGAAAGATGCATTGTGGCATAATCATCTGCTGAGATTCTCTAGGGCGGTGAGAATGATTTAACACAACCTGACTAAATCTCACAAGTAAAATTTTGAGTGAAGGAAGCCATACGTAAAATTGCATATACAATAATATTGCAGTACATAAAATTCAAAATCAGGCAAATTAATCCTGTGATAGCAAAAGAATGCTTACCCTTGGCAGAAAAGACAGGTAGTGGGTATGGTGTAGGCTACTATAATGCTGATAATATTCTATATCCTTAGCTGGGAGCTTAGAATGTGGGTATGTTTATCTTTGGTAATTCATCAAGATGCACAATTTAAGATTTGTGCACTATTTCTACACATGCTTGACTACTATTTTTTAAATGTTTACAAGAAAGAGAAAAGCCTATATCCAGTCCTCTGTGGGGCCTTGATAATACTGGAATTAACAGTTTGTTACTCAGTACTCATCAACTGAGCCCACTTTACAAAATAACTGGATTTGAAGTACCATTTCCTACTGCCTCTTTAGTTGGTATCATCAAATTTTTACTCAACACCTACTCTATTGGCAAAAAAAAATGCTAAGTTCTAGAATATAAAAATATCTAAGACACTTGAACTATCCAGTTTGGGGAGGCATACATGAACAGACAATTTTAAATTAATAAGCATCATGCAGAAGTATAAACAAGATGTCATGAAATGTAGGAGAGAGAAGTGCAAGGTTGGTCTGCTCTGTCAAGTACGTGAGAATGTGTGTGTGTTTCAGAAAAGAATTTATAAATGATTCTTCAGATTAGTCCTAAAAATAATTAAGAATTTGAGCACATAAAAGGAAGGAGTGAAGAACTTGCAAAGAGAAGGAGAAGCAAGAGTGAAGACACGGGACAGTTAAATTGTGGCATTAGGCAGCTCAGTGACACTAGCACATACATTTCAAAGCAGCAAGTGATATGAACAGTGGATAGAAAGATAGTTAGAGCCCTGGCATGGAAACCTTAGAATCACTCTGTTCGGCTGTGATGGATGATTATATGAAGGCATCATGTTTAAAAGGACATAATTACACAGTGAACATATGCCATCTGCAAACAGTAGAGGCTAGTAATATAGAAGCTCAGAAAAACATGCAAGGATCACATACTGGGATACATAGGTGCACACTGCTGTGACTTTTCTTAATCTCACTGTGGACATCCACTATGGTTTCTTTTACCCACTGTCACTCTTGGAGGTCTAATATCCCCACCCCAAAACTGACTTGGCCAGCTCATCTGTAGGACAAGATATAGGGCCAGTCCTGAAGTGGTAGGGTCACTGGGTCATAATGCATTTTGCCATTCAGGGTATGGGGGAATAGGCCAGTGTTGTGGAAACCTGTAAGTACATTCATGGAAAGTTCCCTAGACAGGGTTCTGGCCCAGCTGAGGAAGTGATTTGCTTAGCAGTGGTTCCCATTGATTTCTAAGAGTCACAGCATATGATTGACCAAACTGTGCAATAGAAACATGCTTTTTTTTTTAATGTGTTTAATTTGAGGAAGATCAACCTTGTCTAATTTACACAAAAGTGCTCTATGAGCAGTAGCAGCTCTTTTTGTAGGTCATGCCAAGAAATTTGAAGTTCAGCTTGTATGTGTTGTGAAAAATTTTGGAGGATTATAAGTTTTTAGCCTGCATGTTTAAATTTTAATTGTATATATATAGCTGTGTCAGTAATGAGAATGTACAAAGTGGGGAGAAGAGCTGGAGACAGAGATATAGATTAGGAAATTGTATGTAATAGTCCAGGTGAGAAATAGATTTTGACATATGGAAATCATAGTAAAAATGAAGAGGAAGTGATCAATTTGAGGCATACGTAAGAAGAAAATTTTCTGGGACTTAACTGGCTGCAGATACCTGTTTGTAAAGAGGAATGTAGGATGATTTGGATGCTTTTCAAACCGTATTAACTAAATAGAAGTTAATGGAGAAAGAACAGGCCTATGAAGGTGAACTTGGCTTTAAATCCAATGGGGATCAGGTATTTATAGAACATAAAAGTGAATGTATACATCTCACAATTTAGATCAAGAGCTAAAGACCAGAAATATAGGGAGATAATTTGGTGATTCACAAAATTCCAAGGGAACAAAAGGCTCTGGTCAGTCAGGTCAAATATTGCAGGTGGTCAAATAAGGTTAAACTGAGGGTGAGCAATTAACTTTCACAATTTTTAGTCTTTGCTTACTCTTTGGAGTAATGTTTCAAAGTAGTGGGATGAGTAGAAGCCAAACTGCATTGGGTGAAAAATTGAGGAAAAAGAAGAGAACAACGTCTAAAGTTCTGCTAGAGGTAGAGGTTGACTAATGTCCATTGGGTTGGGTTTCATAGTTTCACTCTGTTTATTCTGTTTTGTATTTAGGCTGGAAGTAATGATAGAGCAAGTGCGAAGGGGAAATGCTTTAGAAAGAAGAGGAGCTAATGAAGAAACATTGCCTAGGGATCTTGGAAATGATATGGATGAAATGATGAAATGATAATCATGAGAGTAATGATGATGGTGATAATGATTATTGTAATGGTATCATCTCTTATTTATGGAATTCTAACACTTGGCAACTTTATAAGGAACATCCAATCATCCCCAATGTGCAGATGAGAAGTAAGGCTTAGAAAGGTTAAGTGAGTTACCCAGTGTCACAAAGCCATAGAGTGCCAAATTTGTATCTAAATCTAGATCTCTCTGATGCACACTATAATGACTAATATGTACTGTCTGCCACAAACCAAGCATATAGATAAATAGTGCAGATGGAAATTTACTTCATCTCTGAGAAAGGAACAAGCTTACTTACTCCAGCTTCCTCCTCCTATTTGGGTGGTAAGTATATATTCAGAAGGAACATATTAAATTCTCTGTAGTGTTGCACTTGATTTTGCATTTTTAATACACACTTATTTGCCTTAATTGGTTAGGTAATCTACATATCATTTTTAATGAATGTGACCACATACTTTATCATCCAAACCAGAAAAATTTTGAAAGCAAAACAGGGCATTGTTGATACAAATTAAAGCAAACAGGCATAAACCATATCCCAGGCATATCCCAACCACACCTTATTTTAATACCCACAGCTATTACATATATACAGTATGATGAAGATTGAATTGGTATGATTGATACTTAGTTCAGAGCTTCAAAGCACATTTTATCTAGGAGAACTGGCATTATTTTCATAAAATCTGAAACAATAGCATCCATCTTTCACATAGCTGATCTTTTTTTATTAGCTCCAAAAGATATTCTTAGGATCATGTTGTCTCGAGGATTAAATGAAAATTCAGGCAGAATTGACCTAGGCCAGTCTCTTTTCATTTGCTTATCTTAGTCTTGTTTCAAGGGTCCCACTTTACCTGCTATCTGAAGATACTTATATTAAAATAAATTGACCCTTTGAAGTAGCTTTAGGGAGGCCAACACATTGCAGGTTTTCTAAGATGTGTTTTGACTTATACACTATGTGGATAGAGCATTTTAAAAAGACCCAGCTACTTCAATATCAGGATCTCTTATAAGTTTCAAATGTTTTCACAGTTTTGTTTCCCCCTATTTTGAGACAAAATGAATCAGGTCAGCAAAGTAGTTTTGTAACACTGTACTCTGGTTTCCACTAGCCCTCCTTATTATAGCTGTCATCACTAACCACTACTCAGTTCAGTTCAGTCGCTCAGTCGTGTCCAACTCTTGGTGACCCCATGGGCTGCAGCATGCTAGGCTTCCCTGTCTATCACCAACTCCTTGAGCTTGCTGTAACTCATGTCCATTGAGTTGGTGATGCCATCCAACCATCTCATCCTCTATCATCCCCTTCTCCTCCTGCCTTCAATCTTTCCCAGCATCAGGGTCTTTTCTAATGAATCAGTCCTGCTCATGCTCATAACCTGCTATTTCATTGGTAATGTTATGACCACTGCTCGTAACCTGCTGTATCCTTGGTGGTAGTGGTTTAGTCATTCAATCGTGTCCGGCTTTTGCGACTTCATGGACTATAGCCCGCCAGCCTCTTCCTTCCATGGGATTTTCCAGGCAAGAATACTGGAATGGGTTGCCATTCCCTTCTCCAGGGGATCTTTCCAACCTAGGGATCGAATCCTCATCTCCCTTGTTTCCTGGGTTGCAGGCAGATTCCTTCCACTGAGCTAGGCTCTTTCCTTAAATATGAGCAATTGCTTCTGCCATTGTCTCTCTTAATCATTGTTGGTGGTTTTAACACAGATCACACATTCAACATCTTGCTACTCTGTTTTTGATCATCCTTCTCAAACTTTCTTTTTCTCCTGTTTTTATTTTGATTTGTCATACTGCCTTTTACCAAATTTCTCAGACCAAAAACTCAGAGGAGTCATCTTTGGTTTTCCCTAGAAATTTTTACATCACCCCACATGTCCAACCAAATAGCAGGTCAGCTCTACATCCTCCAAGCATCTTCATCCTGTCACTTATACCACTGTCTTTATCATCTCTTGCTGGTTAGCCAGTATTCTTGCCTGGAGAATTCCATGGACAGAAGAGCCTGTATGCTACAGTCCATGGGGCCACAAAGAGTTCGACATGACTGAGCGACTAACAGTTTCACTTTCACTTTCACATGACTGCCTTCATCGTCTCTTGCTAATTATGCAATAACTGTATTATTTTCCTGCCTCCACTCTTGTTCCTGTAAAGCCCAGTTTCCAGTCTGTTAGCCTGAATAGACTTTGAAAAATAGAAATTATATTTTAAAAAGTACCATATAATTATCTACAAGGTCCCCTATGATCTAGCTTCTACCTAACTCTCCTGTGTCATTTTCTTACTCACTGTGCTCTTTGTTATTTTTTGAACAGAGGGATCTCATGCCCTCTTCAGGGCCATTGCACTTGTTCCCTTAGCCTGGAATACTTTTCACCAACATGTTTTTCTACCCAGCCCTTTCCCATGATTCAAGTCTTAAAATGTCATCTCATTTGAAAAGCCCTTCCTGACTATATCATACAAAAAAAGTACCTCTCAGTGACTATCTCCCAACTGCACTTTGTTTTCTTAATGCACCTTAAAAATATGTGTACTTTGTTTAAAGTATGCCTGGTCCACATGAACATAAATGTCATGATGGAAAGGATATGATATATCTTGTACCTATGCCCCTAGGACAGTGGCAGGATCAGAGGGAAATTTGGCACTATTCAGCAAATAAATGAACAAGGTAATTATAAAGACAAAATGAGGTCTTGTATGTGAAGGGCCTAGAGAAAACCTGGCATAAAACCAGTCCTCTTGCAATCAGCCTGTTAAACAGGAAGGTGTGACTCATACATTAATTTTAGTTGTGTATTTGTATACCACATGACTCCATGATATAGGATATAAAAATTATCAGCCAAAAGTTAGAATGTTTTATTTGCTTGATATAAACACGTGCAATTTTCAAAGGCTAGAGAGAGTCACTAGTCTTAAGGTGAGATCCTGGGTAATCTGAGGTGTCACATGTAAATGAAAGCCAACCCAGATACTCTCCTGTGTGTTGCTATTTTAATATATCTCACTAAATGTGTCTAGTGATAGACAGCTGAAGAGACTTGGAATCTGCTACCGAGGATATCATAGTCTAGAAGAAGAGATGGGCAAAGAAACAAAGCATAGTGTAATGTGAGAAATACCTCAGCAGAAGGAGTGAATAAACGCCCAAGAATCCTGGGAAAGGTTGATGTAAAATGTGAAGACTGATCTGTGTTAAAGAGATGCTAACCAATCAGACACAGGGAAGGTATACTGATAAACTAGCATGTGGAAATCACGAAGTTATGAAGTAGTGTAGTATGGTTAGTGAACTGCAGTCAGCGTAACATGCCCTAAGTATAATATGGGAGGATAAACAATGGAAGATGTGTCTGGAGATACAGACAGGGGTCTTAGCCCTATTGCTGTCTCCCAGTTGCTACTCGATCATTGTTCCTATTTATCCTCTTCTTCCAGTCAAGATACCTAAACAGGGAGGTATATTTTCACCAAAGCATTTTTCAAGTTAAACCACATTAAGTGCTTAAGTGAAGAAACTGACTTCTTGAATATAGGATTTATTTTCATCTTGTTGTTCTATTGCTTTAAACACTTTACTGCCTGTTGTTTTATGTTTAAAATTCATTCTTTAAAAAAAAAGATTTTTATGTCAAGTATTTTTAGAGAGCAGTTAAATATTTAATTGCGGGTTCCAAATTCATTGTTTATTATACAAAACAATCTTATCCAACAATCTTAAATTTGCCACTGGAATCATTCTTTATGTCTATTGTAAGTCCTTTAATCATCTTTAATTTGTGCTTAAGTTTCTTTTGGGAGCAACTTTTTATGTCAGTGACTTATGCTTTCCAAATTATTTTGAATGTTAAATTATACAAATCTTAGGAAAATTGGGGTCCTAACTTAAAAGCCAGGAGAAGGCAATGGTACCCCACTCCAGTACTCTTGCCTGGAAAATCCCATGTATGGAGGAGCCTGGTGGGCTGCAGTCCATGGGGTCTCTACAAGTCGGACATGACTGAGCAACTTCCCTTTCACTTTTCACTTTTATGTATTGAAGAAGGAAATGGCAACCCACTCCAGTGTTCTTGCCTGGAGAATCCCAGGGACGGGGGAGCCTGGTGGGCTGCCATCTATGGGGTCGCACAGAGTTGGACACGACTGAAGTGACTTAGCAGCAGCAGCAACTTAAAAGCCAATGGTCTTTGTGATGTGATGTGTATCATGTCGCATAGAGTTGTGACCAAGAAATGAATTACTGAATTTCTTAATTCAAATATGAGATGTAGTTTGATAATTGAATTGTGAGTATGCAGCCAGAATAAGAGAATGATAGATAAGTCAAGATTTCCAAAGGACTGATTAGGTTATCAGCTAAATATATGAATGGTGGATATTCAATTATATGATTCCCTAGAACTAGTCAAAACTTTTCAGCAATCAGTTGTAGGAGAAAAAAGGAGAAAGACAAGCAAATGTCATTTTACTAAACAGTGTAAAAGATTGCTCTCTTGAAATCTGACAGCTCAGCTGTGTATATGTTTTTATCTCTACAATGACTTTTGGAACTTCAATGTCATATTAACTTTGATTTAAAAATGAGGGATTAGTCAAAGAAAACAGCATCAACAGCGAGAGACAGGAAACTAAAGTGATTTGTATGTGGGTATGTTCATGAAAGGAAGACAGAGAAAGTACACGTATGTGAGTATAATAACGTCTGCCATCTGCCTAGAATACAAGGGTGCTCAGCCTGGCCAAACAGTTTGGAGTCGTTCTTGACCGAAAGTAATTCTCCAGAGGAAAGCATTAGATAATTTTATGAAATACTGGTGATTCAAAGGCTAGAATCTCTGCTGATTTCCATCTAATTATTAGAAACCTGAGGTTTAGTTTTTCCTTAGACTGCTGACAGATGGAGTTTTAGCATCTGTGGTTGCCACTCAAGGATTTCTCATATTCTCTTTGGTTCCTAACGTATTTGTCTTCTAAGCACAAGTACTTTATTTCCTGCATCCCTTGTATATATCTCTAAAAGTTTTTCTTCCTAAGCATAACAATTTTGAGAATAATCATATGCAGCAATTTTCCCCTAGATATTTCACTTTTGACCTCCAGTTTCTATTCTTTCAAATATTAAAATCCTTTTGTCAAATGCTATCATGACTGAGGTGACTTTGGAAGTATCTGGAAAACTACCCATTGTAGCACTTATGTAAACATCTCATTACTTTTGAAATTTTTCAGAGCCCAATTTTCTTTGTGCAAAATAAAATCACTTCATTTTCTCTATACTTTAAAGCCATTAGTTCTGTTAGAGTTTTCTAAAAATTCGATCTCAATTGATAGTCCCTAGTTAGTTCTGATTTTTCTCATGGATTAAACATTAATGCCAGAAGGCTTATGTAACCCAGTGTTCGTAGAACCATTATTTACAGTTACAAAAATATGGAAGCAACATAAATGTCTATCAACATATGAATAGACAAAGAAGCTATGGTGTGTGTGTGTGTGTGTATATATATATATATATATATATATATATATACACACACACATATATATTCACACATACATACATACAGTGGAACATTACTCCATCATAAAAAAAAAAAGAGTGCAATTTTGCCATTTGCAGTAACGTGGATGGGCTTGGAGGCTATTAGGCTAAGTGAAGTAAGTCAGACAGAAAAAGACAAATACTATATGATATCACTTAACACTGCAGATGGTGAATGCAACCATGAAATTGAAAGACACTTGCTCCTTAAAAGAAAAGCTATGACCAACCTAAACAGCATATTAAAAAGCAGAGACACTACTTTGCCAACAAAAGTCCATGTAGTCAAAGCTATGGTTTTTCCAGTAGTCATGTATGGATGTGACAGTTGGATATAAAGAAAGCTGAGCACCAAAGAATTGATGCTTTTGAACTGTGGTGTTGAAGAAGACTTTTGAAAGTCACTTGGACAGCAAGGAAATCCAACCAGTCAATCCTGAAGTAAATCAGTCCTGAATATTCATTGGAAAGATTGATGATGAAGCTGAAACTTCAATACTTTGGCCACCTGATGTGAAGAACTGATTTGTTTGTAAAGACCCTGATGCTGGGAAAGATTGAAGGAGGGAGGAGAAGGGGACAACAGAGGGTGAGATGGTTGGATGGCATCACCAACTCGATGGACATGAGTTTGAGTAAGCTCCAGGAGTTGGTGATGGACAGGGAGCCCTGGAGTGCTGCAGTCCGTGGGGTCACAAAGCATCGGACACAACTGAGAGACTGAACTGAACTGAACTGAAAAAATAAAACTAATGAATATGACAAAATAGCAACAAATTCATAGATACAGAGAACAAACTAGTGGTTACCAGTGGAGAGAAGGAAGAGAGAGGGACAGATAGAAATTTATAGTACTATAAATAAAATAAGCTAAGAGGATACATAATACAACACAGGGAATATAGCCAATATTTATAATAGCTATAAATGAAATACAGACTTTAAAAATTGTGAATAAATTTATTGTACAACTGAAACTTAATTTTGTACATCAACTATACCTCAATTTAAAAGATTAATGAGATTCTGTGATTTCTTTAAAGAGCTCATAGTTTATTTGGCAGACAGACAGAAGGAAATTAATTATAAGGTACTATACAGAGTACTACAGGACTAGATCTGATAGACAGAGTACCTGATGGACTATGGACAGAGGTTTGTGACATTGTACAGGAGACAGGGATCAAGACCATCCCCATGGAAAAGAAATGCATAAAAGCAAAATGGCTGTCTGAGGAGGCCTTACAAATAGCTGAGAAATGAAGAGAAGTGAAAAGCAAAGGAGAAAGGAAAGATATTCCCATTTGAATGCAGTTCCAAAGAATAGCAAGCAGAGATAAGAAAACCTTCCTCAGCGATCAATGCAAAGAAATAGAGGAAAACAACAGAATGGGAGAGACTAGAGATCTCTTCAAGAAAATTAGAGATACCAAGGGAATATTTCATGCAAAGATGGGCTCGATAAAGGACAGAAATGGCATGGACCTAACAGAAGCAGAAGATATTAAGAAGAGGTGGCAAGAATACACAGAAGAACTGTATTAAAAGATCTTCATGACCCAGATAATCATGATGGTGTGATCACTCACCTAGAGCCAGACATCCTGGAATGTGAAGTCAAGTGGGCCTTAGAAAGCATCACTATGAACAAAGCCACTGGAGGTGATGGAATTCCAGTGGAGCTATTTCAATTCCTGAAAGATGATGCTGTGAAAGTGCTGCACTCAATATGCCAGCAAATTTGGAAAACTCAGCAGTGGCCACAGGACTGGAAAAGGTCAGTTTTCATTCCAATCCCAAAGAAAGGCAATGTCAAAGAATCCTCAAACAACTGCACAATTGCACTCATCTCACATGCTAATAAAGCAATGCTCAAAATTCTCCAAGCCAGCCTTCAGCAATATGTGAACCGTGAACTTCCTGATGTTCCAGATGGTTTTAGAAAACGCAGAGGAACCAGAGATCAAATTGCCAACATCCACTGGATCATGGAAAAAGCAAGAGAGTTCCAGAAAAACATCTATTTCTGCTTTATTGACTATGCCAAAGCCTTTGACTGTGTGGATCACAATAAACTGTGGAAAATTCTGAAAGAGATGGGAATACCAGACCACCTAACCTGCCTCTTGAGAAATCTGTATGCAGGTCAGGAAGCAACAGTTAGAACTGGACATGGAACAACAGACTGGTTCCAAATAGGAAAAGGAGTATGTCAAGGCTATATATTGTCACCCTGCTTATTTAACTTATATGCAGAGTACATCATGAGAAACGCTGGACTGGAAGAAGCACAAGCTGGAATCAAGATTGCTGGGAGAAATATCAATAACCTCAGATATGCAGATGACACCCCCCTTATGGCAGAAAGTGAAGAGGAACTAAAAAGCCTCTCGATGAAATTGAAAGAGGAGAGTGAAAAAGTTGGCTTACAGCTCAACATTTAGAAAACAAAGATCATGGCATCTTCGCACGCCATGATGGCATGGTCCCATCACTTCATGGGAAATAGATGGGGGAACAGTGGAAACAGTGTCAGACTTTATATTTTGGGGCTCCAAAATCACTGCAGATGGTGATTGCAGCCATGAAATTCAAAGATGCTTACTCCTTGGAAGGAAAGTTATGACCAACCTAGATAGCATATTCAAAAGCAGAGACATTACTTTTCCAACAAAGGTCTGTCTAGTCAAGGCTATGGTGTTTCCAGTGGTCATGTATGGATGTGAGAGTTGGACTGTGAAGAAAGCTGAGCACTGAAGAATTGATGCTTTGAACTGTGGTGTTGGAGAAGACTCTTGCAAGTCCCTTGGACTGCAAGGAGATCCAGCCATTCTATCCTAAAGGAGACCAGTCCTGGGTGTTCATTGGAAGGACTGATGCTGAAGCTGAAACTCCAGTACTTTGGCCACCTCATGCGAAGAGTTGACTCACTGGAAAAGACCCTGATGCTGGGAGGGATTGGGGGCAGGAGGAGAAGGGGACGACAGAGGATGAGATGGCTGGATGGCATCACCGACTCATTGCACATGAGTTTGGGTAAACTCCGGGAGTTGGTGATGGATAGGAAGGCCTGGCATGCTGCATTTCATGGGGTCACAAAGAGTCGGTCACGACTGAGCGACTGAACTGGACTGAACTGATGCAGAGTACTCTAATAAAGAGGAGATAAATATGACGAGAGTGCTGACAGTTAACTTGTTCTCAGAGAGTTGGGACAGGCTTCACAGGAAAGGTGAATTTGAGCTGGCATTCAGTTCAGTTCAGTCGCTTAGTTGTGTCCAACTGTTTGCGACCCCATGGACTGCAGCACGCCAGGCCTCCCTGAGCTGGCATTAGAGGAAAGAACATGAGTTTTCTAGGAAAGAGACAAAAGTGGGGAATAGCATTTTAGGCCCATGAAACAGGCTGTGCAAAGCCATGGTGTTGGCACACTCTTAGTGTTTAGGGCCCAGCAAGAAGTTTGTTGCTCAGATATTGGCCCCAATACAATGAGGGAAAAAATTGCCCAGAGGATTTTTCAGTGACCTTAAAGGGTAAATGCATTGCTAAAATATGCAATATTACTAAAAAAAAAAATGCAGTAAAAATGTAGTAAATTATATGCTAAAGTTAAATTATATGTTTGTTATCTATTTCCTAGAAATTCAGAATGACCTCGTAAAAAACTGGGATTGAAATATTTGTTTACAAATGCAAGTTTATAATTTTCAAGCACATAGCACATATATAATTGTATACTAATAAGTAAAATGAGATAAGGTAATGAGAAAATAGCAATTTGAAATAAACTCCTTTACATAATAATGGATTCAAAACATAAAAGCATGTTAACACCGGAGAACTAATTGCTGGAAAGAGAAAATGAAGGCATGGAAAAGGAATTTAATGTCATTAATGAAATTATTTTGAAAGCCATTTAAGTGATTTTGAAAATGCTATTTACTTTAAAGTGATTCTATTTCCTGAAAAAGAATCTAAATATGAAGTTCAGCCTCTGTCAAACTGGTGAGAAAAAAATCTAGAGTTTAAAAATTTCGGAACTTCATATATTTAGAGACATATCTTTATTTATGCTAGAGTTGTTTCAAATCAAAGTGAAATACTAGAGTTTTTACCGTACTTTACTCTTAAATTTATTCTCCAGTTTAGAGAGCATAAAGATAAGTGTGCTCTGAGAAGCCTCATAATTTCATGATATTAAGCACAAGGCAGAACTTGAAATAGAAGATTCTATAGAGGGGGTCGGGGGATGTGCAGACAATCGTCTCTCTCCCCTATAATCTTGGGATATAGCCCATCAGGTTCTCTCTCAGATTCTTCCTGTCTGAACAAGATTTGAAGTAGGGTTGGGAAGAGACTGTGAATGAGACAGAATTTGTTCTTGGTGGACTGTTCTTTCCTTTTGTAATGCCACCTTACTCTAAGCTCCTTGTATCCTCTTAGAGTCTCCTGAACCAAATGGAGGAAACTTCATTTTCTCAATTACCACTCTTCTACTGAAGAGAATACTGGACATGATATTCAAGGTGGGAGCAGACAGCTGGGGAAATGTTCTGTGAGACATTCTCACCTTTTTTCAATCAAACATAAAAGCAACTATCCCATTACAGTCATGCCAAGGTATCCACAGGGAGATTGGTTTCAGGACCCTGCAGTACCAAGATTTCTAGATGCTCATGTCTCTTATATAAAATGCCTTAGTACAGTCAGCCTCCATACCCATGGGTTCTGCTTCCAGGCCTGCATGCTAAGTCGCTTCAGTCATGTCTCAATCTTTGCAACGCCATGGACTATAGCCCACCAGGCTCCTCTGTCCATGGGATTCTCCAGGCAAGAAGACTGCTGTGCCCTCTTCCAGGGGATCTTCCTAACAGGGATTGAACCCAAGTTCTTACGTCTCCTTCATTTACCACTAGCACCACCTGGGAAGCCCAGATATTTCCATGCCTCCCCATTGGGGAATTTAATCCCAGTCTCCCACGTGACAGGCAGGGACAATCACCTCTGTACTAATGCAGAACTGCCAAAATCTACCCACAGAACCTGTGGATACAAGGGGCCAATTGTACTTCAGACTAGGCTCATTTGTAGAATACAGTGGTTTGTTATATTTCTCTAACCAGAGTTCAAAAAGCTTGATGATTTTCTGAATTCAGGCATATGTAATAAATATGAGAAGCTAGAGAATAGTAAGATAGGACCAGACGGATGGGCACATACCTGCTTAAAGTTATTCACTTTCTAAATATTTTTGAAATGCTCATCTCCATACTCAATTCTGCCACTGGGGAGATCAAGATGGCAGAATAGAAGGGAGTGGAGTTCACCTCCTCTCACAAACATGTAAAAAACACATCTACATGTGGAGCAGTTCTCACAGAATATCCACTGAATGCTGGTAGAAGATGTCATACAACCAAAGCTGCAAGAAAAATCACCATGTAACTGTGTGGGATGAAAGAAAAATAAAAGAAATCAGGATGGGACCTGTGGCCCTGGGAAGGAGCTATGCAAGGGAAAGGTTCCTCCTTCCCTCACCCTGGGAGCCTCCTTCAGTGGCTGGGAAATCAGCTCAAACTGTTAGGGAAGCTTAGAGGCTCAGAGGAGAGTGCAGCAGCCAGCTTGCTGCAGCCAGGACAGACAGAGAGAGACTAGCACAGAGGATCTTTGCCAACTCATTGCACTTCCAAAACCAAAATACACACCTGCTGGTGTACACAGCAGCTGGATGCTAAAACTTGCACTTCAGTGAACAGATCTGGGGGAAGTGACTTGGTGTAGCTCTGCAGAGACAACCCAAAGGGACTGGAAGACATGGAAGCAACATATGTCCACTAACAGATGAAGGGTAAAGAAGATTTGGTACATATACACAATGGGATATTACTCAGGTGTAAAACAGAGTGAAATAATGTCATTTGCAGTAACATGAATGGACCTAGAGGTTATCATACTGAGTGGAAGTAAGTCAGACAAAGACAAGTATCATACAATGTCACTTTTATGTGAAATCTAAAAAAAAAAATACAAATGAACATATTTACAAAACAGAAACATACAGACATAGAAAACAAACTTATGGTTATCAGTGGAAAAGGGTGAGGTAGGGGGGAAATAGATTTGGGATTTGGAATTGACATGTACACACTGCTGTATTTAAAATACAGCAAGGACCTACTGTATAGCATAGGGAACTCTGCTCAATATTTTGTAATAACTTAAGTCTGAAAAGAATTTAAAAGAATAAATACTTGTATAAATGAATCACTTTGCTATACACCTGAAACTAATACAACATTGTTAATCAACTATAATTTAATTTGAAAAAATGATAAACTAAAAAATTTTACCACTGGCCCTAAGTTTATATCTCCTTCAAAGTCAATCTTAAGGGAAATCAATCCTGAATACTGAAATCCTGAAAAGGACTGACACTGAAGCTGAAACTCCAGTATTTTGGTCATCTGGTGCAAACAGATGACTCATTGGAAAAACCCCTAACACTAGGAAAGATTGAGGGCAGAAAGAGAAAAAGGGCCTCAGAGGATGAGATGGCTGGATGGCATCACTGATGCAATGGACATGAACTTGGGCAAACTTTGGGAAATGGTGAGGGACAGAGAGGCCTGGTGTGCTGCAGTCCGTGGGGTCAGAGTCAGACACACTGGGTGACTGAACAACGAAGGGAATCAGAATTCTTCAAACTCCCTTCTTGAGATAAGTCTCTTCAAGCAAGGCGTTCGTGATGGATTGACTTCTAGGGTTATATATCTTCTTCTCAAACTCCCTCTATAGTGCTGCATACTCACAGGAAACTTTGCTAAAATTGCCTCCTCCTCATTTACACATTCACATATTTTTATGTGTATATTTATGTGTTAATTTATTTATTAGCATTATTTTGGACCCATTATTGTGAAACTGGAATCCAGTCCCAACCTCAGAATACAGAGCTTGAATGTGATAAAAATTTAAACTTAGACTGTGTATGTTTATGGTGCTTTATAAAGCATGGGTCCCTTTTCCACTTTGCCACATTTGATTCTTATTGCAATCCTAGGAAGTCAGTCAGGCAGATATTACTATCTGTATAATATGTGAAGAAATTGAGATTAAATGATTTTTATAAGTTCCCTAAAAAAGTAAGAAGCAGAAAGACTGTGGTATAATCGAAATTATTCTCATCCAAATTACAGTATTTTTTTCTTGCTGTTATATACCAACCTTTTTTTAAAGTAAAGTATCATTGATTTACAATGTTGTATTAGCTTCAGGTGTACAGTACAGTGATTCAGGTTCTTTTCCCTAATAGGTTACTACAAAATATTGGATATAGTTCCCTGTGCTATGCAGTAGGTCCTTGTGAGTTATCTCTTTTATATGTAGTAGTGTTATATTAACCCCAAACTCCTAATTTACCCCAACCCCAGTTTGCCCTTTAGTAGCTATAAATTTCTTAATTTTCTTCTTTTTCTTGTATGCACTTTTTCCTTTGCTACACTTCTGTATTCTTCACCCCAGTTCTCATTTTCCTTCCTAACTTTGTCACAGTCTTCACTTGTCTCCTATAAAAAGCAACACACATCCTATGTGGTATAGGACACCATGGCAACTGGCCACAGGAATGGTAGGCCAAGGGTAAATCAAGTCCCCAGCATAACTTAATGTCAATGCCAGGCTTTTAAGGAGACTTCACATCAGGAAGGCAGATCAATTGTTGGAAAGAAAGAAAGTGAAGTTGCTCAGTCATGCCCAACTCTTTGTGACACCATGGACTGTAGCCTACCAGGCTCCTCAATCCATGGGATTTTCCAGGCCAGTGGGCTGCCATTGGAAGCTGAATGCAAAATGTTTAAAGAACTCAGTACTATTAATAACTTAGTGTGATGTTTAAAACAGTATATTAAACCAGGTACTGGCACTTTTCTGAGGCTAGGAAATCCTTATTTTTTCTCCATGAGAGCCTTATTTTATCCCTCCACATTGTCCTATGAAGGCATGCTTTGCTTCAGATTACCCTTTACATGTTATTAGCAGAGAATTAAACTAATGATCATCCATGTGCAAAGAAAGTGTGATAGAGTCCTAATTTTCTGCACTAGTTCATCGGTCATTAGATAATTGAACTCTCTCTTTGGATTCATTGCAAATGAGAAAAAGTATCTTCACTTTACAAAGGGAAATCCATAGCAAGGGGCAACTCCTCAATAACAAGGGGTGTGAGATAAAGTATAAGACAGCTTCTCAAGATGTACACGCAAACTAAACATCTCACCTTCTATGACTATCCCTCAACTGCTTACCCAGTAAGGAATGGAAATCAATTGTGTAATGTCCAAAAAGAAAAGAACAAAGAGGGACTATGACATGTGTATTTTAGCCAAAATGTCTAGCCCCCGTCTCTTACTCCCTTTGCTATCATTAATCTACACTTGAAGACTAAAACTTATTTCTACCTTGTGTTCCCTTGCTTGGCTAAAAGAAAAAAAAAAAAAAAAGACCTGTTTAATAGATAGTTTATCAATTTTTGGATTTCAATGACAATTTTTAAAAATCGGTGCCATTCATGGGAATATTTGACTCAAGTTAATGATTGGTTCTTTCTGGGAGATGGAACTTGTAACTTTCATTTTTGACTTGCTGTTGTTTTGTGTTGATATTGTCTCACAATGTGTACAAGTTTGTAAGAATAAAGAAAAATTCAAAAGCAAAAAAAAAAAATTCAAAAGCAAAATAAATTCCTGTCATTAAGGCTATGTGTAATTGAATTTTGTATAGTCTGTAAGTGGCATTTTCCCCAAGATCTATGGTTTTTTTTTGTTTTTGTTTTTTTCTCTTAATGTCATCTTTGAAAACTTTGTTACTTTTGCTATTCATGAGAAGTTCAGATCTGGAGTTATGCTTTGCTATTCACTGCTGTATTCCAAATGTCAAGAGAACTTGTTTTCTTCATAATGAAAGACTATGTACATTCACATGGTCAGCCATCTGAAAACTGAAGTGCTGGATGGGTTTGCCTATTCAGAAACACTTTTTTTTTTTTTTCCAGGAAAATCCTCCTTCTCATGAAGGGTGAACCCCATTGAAAGAATTCTTCTTTATTTATTTATTTTTTTTTTTACTACTTGTGGAAGTAGAGAGACATAATACTCTGTTCAATGCAGCTCACATTTCTCCTTAGCTTCAAGACTGGTTCATGCCTAGAGACATGTCTTCTGACAGTGACTGACAGTTAAAGTCAGAAGTTCAGGAAGAGGCACAATAAGTTAATTTAGAAAATAAAATTGTCCTGTAGTTCAACATTTATAGAACAAAAAGTACACCTCATATCTAGAAAAGAGATAAGTTTAGTTAAGTTTTGTAATAAATCCAACATTTTAAATGATAAACATGTTAGAAATTGTGAGCTATCACTTAACACATTATCAATGTGCAATTTTTGAATATTTACTTTTTCCTCAAATTGTGCCTGGTATTATAAGGATACAAAATAAGTGTTGTTACTTGACCGCAAGGGAAAAACAAATGACTAATACACTTAATATTAAACCATAACAGACAAGAATAATCACTGACATCTTGAATAATATGGAAGATGTCATTCAATGCATATTATGGAGCATATTCACATGGTAGTAAATATGCTTTAATTTAATCATGAACAAAATAATTTTATTTGGCTTTCATGAGCATGAAATTTTATTTTAAACTTTAATATGCGTGATGAACTTTACCTGAATCTACGTAGGTAAGAGTTGGATAAGACGGAGAAAGAATGTAAGCTAACATTGTGCGGAACTAAATATGCTCAGTACACTAAGATCATTTTCCATAGATTTTATTATAATAGTCATCCTATGAGATAGGTTTAGTCTTTTCTTCTTACAAATAAAAAAATACAGTGAACATCAAAAGTGTACAGAGAAATATTTATAGGGCCCAAGGAGAAATGTTTATAGAGCAGGCAATGAAAACTGGATTAGAAGCTGAGAGGCAATAAATTGATAAAAGCACAACAGGGAACTAAATAATGATAGACTGACTTTCTTTGGGTTATGTGGAACATTGGCAAGAGAATTTTTAAAGGGGGTTTCCTGGTAGCTGAGATGGTTAAGATTCTACCTGCAATGAGGGAGACCTGGGTTCGATCCCTGCATTGAGAAGATCCCCTGGTGAAGCGAACAGCTACCCACTGCAGCATTCTTGCCTGGAGAATCCCCATGGACAAAGGAGCCTGGCAGGTTAGAGTCCATGGGGTACCAAAGAGTCAGACATGATTGAGCAACTTTCACTTTACTTTCACTTGGATAGATAGCATTGGGACTTGTTTTGTATGGGCTTTATATGGTAGAAATGAAAAGCATTTTTCAGCCTTAGGGAAACATTAGTTTTGCTGGTAGTTTTTTCTACCATTGCATAAAGTGCCCTGTTCTGTAGGTTATATTTTGTATTCTATAGTGTGATAGTTTGAAACAATGGCTCCAACCAAATAGCTTGAGGCAATAATTAGCCCAGCTGGCATTCTTTTTAATGTGGTTATTACATCCTAATTCATATATAACCCAGGAATTAAAGGTATTTAGCTCCTGTTCCCTTTATCTCATTTACCTGTCTAATGAAGCAGTCTCCTTATAGGTATCTCCTAAAGCCTGCTTCAGGAGAACTTTCAATACAGATAGTTTTTTAATAGAGGAATGTGTTTGGTATTATACATTAATTTTCTTCTGTATAACAATAATCAAGTTAATAACAATAAAGACCACCTAAAAATTTCTATAGTGTTTACAGTTTGCTAACTACTTTCATATTAACCTTTTAATAAGTCCACAATAAAAAGATAGAATTGGAATCAAGAGCTTATTTTTGAGTTCTTTGTCACATACTTCTTGTTTGAAGACATTCAAATTGCTTTTGTAATCATCCTCAGTTTTGCCATATGTAAAATAGCTATAATGACAGCTGCCTACATATAATAAGGATAAATTGTGAAATGCTTTATAAATTTTATAGTGTTTTATATATGTGACTTATGGTTGTCATTATTTTATGAAAAAATATTTACTAAATGATATATTGAGGTATTTCTATATACATAATTTAGGAAAAAATAATAAAGAGATCAGCTGCTAAAGAGAGAATAAGACAGGGGTTGGGGAGAGAGAGGAAAAAAAATTCAAATAACTAAAAACAGATAGCAAGGTTGATTGCTATTTCTGGACAATCTTTTGAAATTTCTGTTTAACTAATACATAAAATTAGGGAGACATAAACATGACACCATTAAAATTTTCATACACCAGCATAGTCCCTACGTCTGCTGAGAAAGCAGTTCTACAAAGCAGCAGTTTAAGTTTGTTGTTTCTTTGTTTCTTTACATTAAGGGAAAAGCTGTTTAATCATAATGCTTTAGAAAAATATGTATGTGCAATATAAAAATAAAGCTGAAAGTTGAAAGGCTGTATAGTAGGTATATGATAATTACAAATATCTGGTAATCAAGACAGTGTTGTACTGGTGTAGAAAGAGATATATAGATCAATAGAATAGAATTGAGAGTTTGAAGTATAGCCATAAGTCTATAGTCAATGTATTTTAGAAAAAATTGATATTGACAATTTTTGATGAAATTCAAAGTAATATAAAATAATTAAATCCTCTTTTTTCAATAATTTTTAATTTCACAATTATGATCACATTATAATTGCAAAAATGTCAGGCACTAGAGAGAAGGCTCTTTTACCATGAATATCTGTCACTTCCCTGTTTCCCAAGAAGGTCTTCATATTCAGAAGAATATTCTTTAATATTCAGACCTTTTGAAATGTATACACACACACAGACGGTGCCCATCTACAATGCTATTTATATTGTTCTGTGTGTCAAATGAACAATAGATCTGTCATATTTGTACAGATTAGCAGTGTATCTACCTTATTCTTCTCTACGTAGTATTCCATAGTATAGGTAGAGTACAACTTAGTACATGATTCTTCTATTAATAAGCATCAGCTTTTCTTTCAGAAATGTGTCTTCATTACATGTAATGTAATTCAGTAGTACTCTTGACTAAGTCTCCTTATGAATTGGGAAAGTATTTCTTTTTCCCCTGGTAAAAATATAGCTAAATAGAATGTCTAGGAGTTGTACCATGTATAGTTTAATTTTAGAAAGCTATTTCCAAAATCTCCAAAGTAGCTAAGCCGATAGGTTCTCTCAGCAGGGATGTGTGAGAGATGTCTGTCCTCGTAGTATCACTAAAAGTTAACAGTGCCAAAATTTTAAATTGTTTCAATCTGATGGATAAGAATCTATCTTATTGCTGTTTATTTGCTTTCTCTACTAATGAGGCTATTTGTCATGTGCTTCTTCTTCTGTAAATTACATATCCACAATCTTTGTCAGGTTTTCTATGGGGACATTTTATTTTATCTTAAGGATTGTAAAAATTTTTCATATTATCTATATTATTATATGAGAGCCCTGATCATAATAAGTGTGCAACACAGAGTTCCAGAGCTGAAAGAAGCTGAAGCCATAGAGTTCTAGTTCAGTTCCTTTGCTTTCATATTTGAGGAAATTATCATGAACAGAAGAAAGAAGTGTTCCCACATGCCACACCGTGAGTTTAGTGACAGCATCTGGTCTTGGAGCTAGATTTCTAAATGCCCAGTACACTTCTTATCCAGACAATTTTGAATCCATTTTCCTGTTGCATTTAGTAACCTAATATCTAAGTGATGCAAAGTTGCCCCGCAAAAACTTGGAGTTACAAAATTACCTCATTTGGAAGACAAGGCATTCAAAGTAATTCTTGAAATTAAAATAAACTATAAAATAAACTACAGAAGATGCAAAGATCAAATACTTGACAGAGTCTGTTTCCAATAGTTTAAAGTATTTTATCAAGTTCCAACTTGACGTCTTATCCGCTTAAAGGATTGACTTTATTCTATTATTTTAAAAGCAGGGAAGAGTAATTTAAAAGAAGACTAGAGCCGTATAAATTTTCTCATACTCCTTAGAGGTTAGAATAACCCTTAACCTAGCAGGATAAAGCATGTAATTAAAAGTAGTTTATACAAAGGACAAATATTCTCTATAGACTAATCTCTTTTGAAAGTTGTCAACTTACCTACACTGAAATTTATAGCAACATTTTTGACAATATACTTCAAAATAACTTTGGGAACATAGTAGAAGGAAAGTTGCTTAACATTCACATGACTGGCTCAGTGTAGTAAGATGCGTGTTGTTTTTGTCTAAAGAGACAAAATACTTCAATAAAAGTATTGAAGTTTAGAAGTAGTTTTAAATTTAAGGTAGTTTTGAAGTTAAAAGCCAAGTAAATGAATGGATCCCATCCCTAATTTTAAACTTACTGTACAGCTTTCACTCAAAGTAAGGAAGGGAATATAGTTATCCTCCTAAATCACTTCAGTGATTCATAGCAGTGTTTTTACAAAAGATAACCTTGACATTTCAGAACCACTATTGTTCCTAGATAATTTTAATAATTGTGAAAACAGTTCTCGTTTGTTGAAGGCTGTCAATATTCATGACTCTGGGCATGGGGTTGAAAATTCAGTGAGCTACATACTGTCATTAGTACCATCTATAGATAAGGCAGCCAGACTTAGGAAAAAAGCTAATTAATAGTAAAGGGATCTTTATTGGTCTTTTTAAAAACTTAAGTATAATTGATTTACAATGTTGTATTAATTTCCATTGTACAGTAAAGTGACTCAGTTACACACACGTGTGCGCGCACACACACACACACATACTTTTTAATATTATTTTCTGTTACGGTTTAGCCCAAGACATTGAATATAGTTTTCTGTGCCATACAGTAGACCTTGTTGTCCATCCATATATGTAATAGCTTGCACCTACTAACCCCAAACTCCTAATCCATCACTTCCCACCCAGCCTCCACCCTGGCCTTGGTAACCACACAAGGCTGTTCTCTATGTGTGAGTCTGTTTCTGCTCTGTAGATAGGTTCATTTGTATCATACTTTAGAGTCTACACATAAGGGATATCAGTGTAGTATTTGTGTTTCTCTTTAGTATGATAATCTCTAGTAAATCCACATTGCTATAAATGGCATTATTGTGTTCGTTTTATGACTAAATAGTATTCCACTGTATACATGTGCCACATTGTCTTTATTCATTCATCTGTTGATGGAGATGTTGGTTGTTTCCATATCTTGACCTTTGTGAATAATTCTTCTATGAACACAGGAGTGCGTGTATCCTTTTGAGTTATAGTTTGTCTGGATATATGCCCGGAAGTGGAGTTTTTGGATGACATGGTAATCCTATTTTAGTTTTCTAGGGAATCTCCATACTGTTTTCCATAGTGGCAGTACCGGCTTACATTCCCACCAAAAGAATTGGAGGGTTCTATTTTCTCCACACTCTCTCCAGCGTTTGTTATTTGCAAACTTTCTGATGAGAGCCATTCCAACTGGTGTGATGTGGTAACTCAACGTAGTTTTGCTTTGCATCTCTCTAATTAGTGATGGACCATCTTTTCATGTACTTACTGGCCATCCATATGTCTTCTTAGATTTTCTGCTCATTTTTCTATTGGATTTTTTTATTATTGAGTATGTATGAGTTGTTTGTATATTTTTGAAATTAAGCCCTTATTGGTTGCTTCATTTGCAAATATTTTCTCCTATAGGCTATCTTTTCATTTTGATTATGGTTTCCTTTGCTGTGCAAAAGCTTGTAAGTTTGATTAGATCCCATTTATTTTGTTTTAATTTCTTTCACCTTAGGAGACTGATTGGTAAGAATGTTTTGCCTATGTTCTCCTCTAGGAATTTTATGGTGTCTTGTCTTATATTTTTTTAATTTAAATTTATTTATTTTAATTAGAGGCTAATTACTTTATAATATTATATTGGTTTAACTCTTTAAGCCATTTCAAGTTTATTTTTGTGCATAGTGTGAGGGTGTGTTCTAACTTCATCGATTTACATGCAGCTGTCCAACTTCTTTTGTCCCTTTTGAATTCTTTAACTTGCCTGATTCAATATTTCAAATACCAGATATTAGAAGCATTTGGCATTTCCTACCTTGCAAATTTCTCTATTCTTCTGTTTTCCTCTAATGTCATTATACAAAAGCTATGAATAAAATGAATGCATATTTAACAAGTTAAACTCTTCGTATTTAACAAACCAAACGTCTACCAAGAAGATATGCTAAAGAAAAATAATGACTTTATGGTAGATACAAATAGGAAAGTTTTAAAAAATTCAGTATTGATAGAGTCATTTAGAGTGTCATAAGAACTATGATATATCTTATGGGATATTGGTATGTTTTGATAAATATTACACTAAAAGTTTTCTGAATGACAGTTTCCTTGATTAGAATAATTTTCAGCTCTAAATAACAGAAAAGCTAACATACTATGGCATCCACATCTAGGGATTTTTTTAATATAGAAAAAGTTTTTGAGAGGTGAGTTATTACTGAAGTTCATTTATCCCTCTCTGTAACGATCATGGCTTCTTTTACATGGTTACAAAATGAGTAGGGAAGCTTCTATCATTCTATCCATATTTAAGCAGAAAAGGGGGAATCACCTGCTTCTGTTCCCTTCACAAGGGAAGAAATCTTTCTCAAAACCTCTCCAAATGGCCTCTGTTATGTGGACAGCAACAGAGTGTGGGAACTGAGAAATCTATTGTCCCAACTTGTTTAGGTCAAGTGTAATCCATCACCTGGGTTGCACCAATACAATCATGCTTTTGTTAGCCAGGAAGAAGTAAGGGGATAGATGTCTGTTAAGAGCTTCTCTTGTTCAAAGTAGTGTGACTATATTTCAGCAAAGAAATACTGGGTGTGTGGTTCTTATGCTCAAAAACAAGATGCAAGTGATAGACACCAGATTGTAGTAACATGGTACAGAGCCAGGCACTCTCTTCAACAAATTAATCAATTTCAGGGATACCATAGTATTTACAGAAATAGAAGTACTTGCCTTTCAGAATATACTATAAGTCATCTAAGAAAATATGTGTCATTTCTGGCCTCCAATACATGCCTACATTAGTTGCAGAAAATTAGTTACATTAGTTGCCTACATTAGTCTGGGTGTTGTAACAGACTTTAAAATTGAATAAAGACTTAATCTTAGTAGATAGCTATTTGGTGCTTACTTAATAGTCAGATGTGAATATCCCAGTGGCTCATGATTTCCCTCTATGAAGGACCCATTTAAAAAAAAAAATCATCCTTTTTGGTTTGAACTTCACTGTTCACTCAGACAGTAAAGAATCTGCCTGCAATGCAGGAGATCCAGGTTCGGTCCCCTGGGTCAGGAAGATCCCCTGGAGAAGGGAAGGGCAACCCACTCCAGCATTCTTGCCTGGAGAATTCCATGGGCAAAGGAGCCTGGCAGGCTACAATCCATGTGGTCACAAACAGTCAGCCAGGACTGAGTAATTAATACTTTAACTTTCAGTTTTTTACCTAATGAGCCTTACACTCTTCCACATCTAGCTGGTAGAAGACAAAACACAGGACAAGCAAGACTATGAATATCTTAAAAATGTTTGCCTCTAAACTGATACATTGCTGGGAGGGATCGGGGGCAGGAGGAGAAGGGGATGACAGAGGATGAGATGGCTGGATGGTATCAACTCGATACAGATGAGTTTGGGTGAACTCCAGGAGTTGGCGATGGACAGGGAGGCCTGGCGTGCTGCAGTTCACAGGGTCACAAAGAGTCGGACATGACTGAGCAACTGAACTGAACTGACTAAAACTGATACAAATCAATCTTGCTCACAGTCCATTGATGAGAACTGGAAACATGGCTGCACCTGGATATAAGGTGCAGAGAACCTAAGAAATACAATCCCTGCCAGATAACTCCCTCTCAGGAACAGATGTGTATTTAGGAAGAAGGAATATACATTTTTTAAAAATAATTTTATTATTTATTTTATTTTTGACTGTGTTAGGTCTTCACTGATGCATGAGGGCTTTGTCTATTTGCAGCAAGAGTGGGGCTAGCATTCATTGTGGTACCGGGCTTCTCATTGTGGTGGCTTCTCTTGTAGATCACAGGCTCTATGGAGCACAGACTTCAGTAGTTGGTGCACATGGGTTCAGGAGTTGCAGCTTCCTGGGCTACAGAGTGCTGGCTAAGTAATTCTGATACATAGGGCTTAGTTGCTCTGCAGCATGTGGAATCTTCCCTGACCAGGGATCAAACCTGTGTCCCCTGCATTGGCTGCTAGATTCTTATCCACTGTGCCACCAGGGAAGTCTGGAATAAACATTTTGATGGCAATTAGTCATCTTTTCTACAATGCTCAGTAATTTTTAGATGTATATTCCTTTCTAAGTAATGTAGGTTCTAAGTGAAGCATGCAATATGAACTATCTGGGATGAGTGTAGCTTGAGTCATAACCATGGCTGATGAATATTCCATGAAGGAAGCACATAAGTATAGTAAGCCTCATGGATTCTGAAGTCAGATGGCCTGTCTTCCAATTCCACCAATTCCTTATTGTGTGAGTTGGGTAACTTAGAAATTTCCTTATTAAAATGGAGATACCAGAATTACCTGTCCTATACAGGTTATTGTGAGGATTAAAAACTTCTAATTAAAACTTGTAGAACAATAGTCATTGGCATATTATATATTGTATAAGTACTATGGGATTCCCCAGTGGTGCAGTGGTAAAGAATCTGTCTGCCAATGGAGGATATACAAGATATGCAGGTTTGATCCCTGCATCGGGAAAACCCCCTAGAGCAGGAAATGGCAACCCACTCTAGTATTCTTGCCTGGAAAATTCCATGGACAGAGGAGACTGGTGGGCTACTGTCCATGTGGTCACAATGAGTTGAACACAACTGAGCACTCACATAAGTACTGCATAGTATTTATAATGGATTTTGTTTGATATCTGGAATACACGTATATATACATATGTATATAAACACACCCACAGACACAGATATGTGCATTCCATCAAGTATGTAATAAACATTAACAAAGTTATGAGACATGATAAGAAACATTTTAAATAATACTTGCCTAAATGTGCTTAGGCTCTGGGAATACACAAAATCCTCAGACATGCAGCATTACACTCAGAATGATAAGAAACAAAGCCTACTAGACTGAAAGAGTCAGGAAAGTGTATTGGAGAAGGTGATCTGCAACACAATACCAGGCAACAACCAAGCTTGGAGAGATGCTTAGAGGTGGGATATGATGCCAACAATGTCTTAAAGAAGAAAGGAGACTAAAGGTAGTTTGAAGGAGAAGGTATTGTTAGATATAAATTGGATCATATATGAAGGAAGTTAAATGCCAAAGGAATTTTCCCAAGACTTTTCATTTTTCATTGAACTCATCTAGGAAGGGAAAATATGAAAGGATATAGGAAAATAATGTTGTGATGTTGATGCTTGTATTTAAAGGCAGAGAGAATTTAAGACAACTTGTAATTTTGAACTAGAAACATTTATAAAGAAGCACTGAGGACCTAAAATTTGACATCAAAGGTAAATGCTGAATGAAAATCTTAAAACATTTTATAACTAATTATAATTTAGTATCATCATGAGAAATTTGTATGCAGGTCAGGAAGCAACAGTTAGAACTGGACATGGAACAACAGACTGGTTCCAAATAGGAAAAGGAGTTCGTCAAGGCAGTATATTGTCACCCTGCTTATTTAACTTCTATGCAGAGTACATCATGAGAAACGCTGGACTGGAAGAAACACAAGCTGGAATCAAGATTGCCAGGAGAAATATCAATAACCTCAGATATGCAGATGACACCACCCTTATGGCAGAAAGTGAAGAGGAACTCAAAAGCCTCTTGATGAAAGTGAAAGTGGAGAGTGAAAAAATTGGCTTAAAGCCCAACATTCAGAAAACGAAGATCATGGCATCTGGTCCCATCACTTCATGGGAAATAGATGGGGAAACAGTGGAAACAGTGTCAGACTTTACTTTTCTGGGCTCCAAAATCACTACAGATGGTGACTGCAGCCATGAAATTAAAAGACGCTTACTCCTTAGAAGGAAAGTTATAACCAACCTAGATAGCATATTCAAAAGCAGAGACATTACTTTGCCAACAAAGGTTCATCTAGTCAAGGCTATGGTTTTTCCTGTGGTCATGTATGGATGTGAGAGTTGGACTGTGAAGAAGGCTGAGCGCCGAAGAATTGATGCTTTTGAACTGTGGTGTTGAAGGAGACTCTTGAGAGTCCCTTGGACTGCAAGGAGATCCAGCCAGTCCATTCTGAAGGAGATCAGCCCTGGGATTTCTTTGGAAGGAATGATGCTAAAGCTGAAACTCCAGTACTTTGGCCACCTCATGCGAAGAGTTGACTCGTTGGAAAAGACTCTGATGCTGGGAGGAATTGGGGGCAGGAGGAGAAGGGGACGACAGAGGATGAGATGGCTGGATGGTATCACTGACTCTATGGAGGTGAGTCTGAGTGAACTCTGGGAGTTGGTGATGGACAGGGAGGCCTGGCGTGCAGCGATTCATTGGGTTGCAAAGAGTCAGACACGACTGAGCGACTGATCTGAATCTGATCTGATTACCTATAGTGACTATTGAGCAAAACAAATATATCCAACATAGTAACCACATAAATAGAAACATCTAACTTTTAAAACTATCTAACAGAATTTTGCTTTCATGTTGGTAAGAAAATTAATATCAGCATTTTCCCTTTTCTCAATAATCAGCTATTTCATACCAATATGGGGGTGAGAAGTAATTGTTATTAAAGTAGATAAATGATTTAGAGTCAGAAAAATGCTAGTTTTCAATCTTTAGTTTTCTAACTTACATATAATGTGGGTATATGTTACTTAACCTAAATATTATTTAGGATATTCTATACTAAAATTATTAAAAGCTCTTACTAGTGTCTCCTCCTAGTCATAAAATGTGTGCACAGTTCCAAGGCTTTTAACCTCACGCAGCTATGTATAAAGTGGGAAGAGACCCAAACTACTTCTTTTTTTTTGGGTCCCTTTAAAGAGTAAATAAAATTCCTCAGACCACCAAGAAGACTTTGCCAATGTCTCATGACTAAATTTTAATGTTTTGTGTGTAACAATCACAAGAGAAGGGAATGGTATTATTTTAAAAGAGGATTTTAGTGTCCACTAGAGCACACAATCACTGGATAACTGAATAACATGAGGTACCTTAATGTAGATATAGAGAGGGGCAGTGACATTTGGAGATTGCCACAATCTTTTTTATCTATTATACCTAAGCTACACAAAATAAAAGTATTATAGCTACTATTCTTGAGACTTTGGTAGTGAAAATGTTTGGATTTTTCAATAATTTTCATTCCTATATAATCTATGGGAAAAGGGGAAAAAAATCCTTTATCATGCACCTCTTGCCCACTCTTAGACCTCTTATTCAAAGTACCTTGAAAGAAAAACTAGTTTCCATATTTTGCTTCACTTCCCAGGGAGGTATATGTCTTGAAATTATTCAACTCAATGTAAGGTATAGGAAAAGGGAGAAACACATTACCAGGGTTCCTAAGTTCAAATCCGGTGTGAAAGTGTTTTGATTTACATTTCAATCATGATTCAAAAATCAACTTAGTAATATATGCAAAGCAAATGGTCAAAGTAATGTATTGCTCTTAGGCAGGAAGCAGGCCAGGCTGTGGAAAAAGACAGCAGAAACCTCTCCTGCTATATTTGTGAACAATATCATCTAGCTTGAGCAATCCTTTCTAAAAAAAAATTGAATAATGGTCCTCTTAATTCCATGGTTTTAAATTATGCATATGTAGAGGTATTTCCTCCCTCATTTAGCAAACTTAACTGTTCTCTGCATTGGCACCAGTGGTACATACCAGGTTGTTTTGTTTTTTTTTTTAAGAAAATAGAAACTGTTTAAAAATTCTTCTGGGCGATATTGAGGAATTTATACTTAATTTGGATCCTGGCATCTGCTCTGTTCTTATGGTTGTTATTTGGAGTGAGTTCTAAGTGTTAGACTTGCCTTGGTGGTCTGGAGACACGGAAGGGATTGACATACAAGCGGGAAAGTACTTAGGATGGCTGATAGCTCCGTGTGTGCATGTGAGTGTTTTCAGACCTGGTAATATCCATGCCTAAGGCTACGTATCAATGTATTACTTGAAGAGAACTACAAAGACCTACAAGTGTTTAGATCAAGAGTTTAGTTTCTAACCCCCGCAGGTTTGGATGTTTCACAGTTTGAGGGAAGCTCTTGGGCTATTTGCCAAGTTTTCATTTTGATAAATTCTTGTTGTTCTGGGCAACTTGTAAATGGCTATGAATTCCACCTACTTTCATGACAGGAAAAAGTAAAGAAATCAAGGGCTAAGAAGATATAGATTGGTAAACACAGTAAACAAAGACCAAAGTAAAATGCAAGCATCATTTTAAAGCCTTCTATATAGTGTTTTGCTATCGTGTTGATAAAATATGCCTCTTTTTGCTAATCCCCTTGGTACTATCTCAGAGCCTTGCCTTACCATATACCATTCTGCACTTGTTTACAATATAAGAGCTCTCATACTGAGACAAGAAGGCAGGCCATTGCCTTACTGGACCTCAGCTGGGAAATTTGCATCAGGCAACACATTTTTTGCCAATCTGTACATGCTCAAAAATAATCACAGAAATGCCCCAAGTATAGATTTTAAAACTGTAAGTAAAATTTTAGCAAATAGGCAAATTTTCAAATATGGAATCCATAAATAATGAGGATTGTAAATGAATGAATATATACTTTTAAATTGAGCCATTTTGGAGAAGAGGCTGACATTCTTTCTTTTTTCCATTTGTTGCTGTTGTCTTTGCTGCACTCAAGAAGTTGCAGTAATTCTTACCAAGCTTCTTGGAGAGTGGCATCATTTTAAACTGGATGACTAAGCTGTGATATGATAGTCTGGCCGCTTGGGCCAAAAGATCCAAAAAAGAATATACTATCTATGGCATTCATATGCAAGTATTCTCAAACTTATACCAAAAAAAAAAATGAAATGAAAATTAAGCTATATTAGCTTAAGCTACAAAATTAAGCTACTTAATTAAAATTAAATATTAGTGATGAGAAAAGAGGCCATAATGAGTTTATGGCAAGCCTCAATGGGAGAATCACAACATAGACTTGTTCCATCTATAAAGGAGAATTATCCTACTGGTATAGATGACATGTCCGACCCTAGTGCCCCAGGTCATGCAGCCAAAGCTATCCATCATAAATTGAGTTCTGTCAGAACTACCTATCCATAAGGCTAATCACATCCAGGCAAATTCCATTATAAGATGAAAGTAGCACATTTGGGACCAAACATGGGCAAGATAAAGACAACAAGCAAGCTTTGTAAGCAAGTCGCTCAGATTCCCGTATATCCATTCTGATCCAATAGCACCTCTTCCTCAGATTAGGAGCAGCTATGGGCTCTGTTGATTTAGAGATCCTAGTTCCCAGAGGAGAAACACTCCCATTAAAGCACGTAGCAAGTGTCCCACAGACTAGGAGAAAATAATTGCACTTTTTTGTCAAACAAACTTGCATTTACAATACATAAAAGAAACATAACAACTCAATAATTAGAATGAAAATAGCTCAATTTTTTAAAATGTACAAAAGATCCTAGCTGGCTCAATTTCATTATGCATGAGGAAAATTTAAATGAAAACCATGATGAGATACTACACAGTGGTTACATTGGCTAAAAATATAAGAAAATTGGTCATATCATGTTGATGGAGACGCAGTGTGACTAATATTCATACGCACTACTGGTAGGAATGCAAAATGGCACTGCAAAAATTTGACAGTTTCTTAAAAAGTCAAACATATCCCCCATATGATCTAACCATTTTATAGAGAAGTAAAAAACATATGTCCACCCAAACACTTAATATATATACAAAGTCCATAGAAGACTTGGAGCTTCCCAGGTGGCACTAGTGGTAAAGAATCCACCTGCCAATGCAAGAGATATAAGAGATGTGAATGGCACCCCACTCTAGTATTCTTGCCAAGAAAATCCCATGAACTGAGGAGCTGGCAGGCTATATTCCAAAGAGATGCAAAGAATCAGACACAACTGAGCATCTAAGTACATAAACATACATATAGAAGATATATTTGTAATGGCCCAAAATTGAAACACAAATGTTCATCAGCAAGAGAGTCATTAAAAAAAAAGTGCCCTACTCATAAAATGGAATACTACTCAGCAACAATAAAAAACAATTGATTCATGCAACAATATACATACTCAAAATTATTATGCTTGGTGAAAAGAAACTAGGCAAAAAATACTATGTGTTTATGTTTACATAAAATTTGAAACATGTATAATATCATATATGAAACAGATCGCCAGTACAGGTTTGATGCATGATACACGATGCTTGGGGCTGGTGCACTGGGATGACCCAGAGGGATGGTATGGGGAGGGAGGTGGGAGGGGGTTTCAGGATGGGGAACACGTGTACACGTGGATTCATGTTGACGTATGGCAAAACCAATACAATATTGTAAAGTAAAAAAAATAAAAATAAAAAATAATAAAAAGCAAACTTGCCTAGCCATAAAAAAAAAAAAGAAAATGCAAACTAATCTTTAGTGTCAAAAAGTACATTACTGGTTGCCTAAGGTTGAGAGTAGAGGAAACAGTGGATTACAAAGGACCATGAAGAAAATTGGGGGAATGATGAAAATATTATTTATCTTGATTTTTGTTATTATTTTATTGTTGCACAGTTGCTCATTCATGTCTGAGACTTTGCAATGCCATGGACTGTAGCACACCAGGCCTCCCTGTCCTTCATCAACACCCAGGGCCTGTTCAAATTCACGTCCATTGAGTCCATGATGCCACCCAACCATCTCATCCTCTCTCATCCCCTTCTCCTCCTACCTTCAATCTTTCCCAGAATCAGAGCTTTTCTAATGAGTCAGCTTTTCACATCAGGTAGCCAAAGTATTGGAGATTCAGCTTCAGCATCAGTCCTTCCAAGGAATATTCAGGATTGGTTTCCTTTAGGATTGACTGGTTTGATCTCTTTCCAGTCCAGGGGACTCTCAAGAGTCTTCTCCAACATCACAGTTCAAAAGCATCAATTCTTCAGTGTTCAGCCTTCTTTATGGTCCAACTCACATCTATATATGACCACTGGAAAAACCATAGCTTTAACTAGATGGACCTTTGTCGCAATGTCTCTGCTTTTTAATATTCTCTCTAGGTTTGCCATAGCTTTTCTTCTAAGGAGCAAGGGTATTTCATGGCTGCAGTCACCATCTGCAGTGATTTTGGAGCCCAAGAAAATATAGTCTCTCACTGTTTCCATTTTTCCCCATCTGTTTACCGTGACGGGATGGGACCAGATGCCATGATCTTAGTTTTTTAAGTGTTGAGCTTTAAACCAGTTTTTTTCACTCTCATCTTTCACCTTCATCAAGAGGCTCTTTAGTTCCTCTTTGCTCTGCCATAAAGAGTGGTGTCATCTGCCTTGATATTTCTCCCAGCAATCTTGATTC
Organism: Bos indicus; assembly: GCF_029378745.1. Classification (NCBI taxonomy): domain Eukaryota; kingdom Metazoa; phylum Chordata; class Mammalia; order Artiodactyla; family Bovidae; genus Bos; species Bos indicus. Next base: position 35,182,557 of record NC_091770.1, read on the forward strand.
CAGTGTGCTTCATCCAGCTTGGCTTTTTGCATGATGAATTCTGCATGTAAGTTAAATAAGCAGGGTGACAATGTACAGCCTTGACGTACTCCTTTCCCAATTTGGAACCAGTTCATTGTTCCATGTCCAGTTGTAACAATTGCTTCTTGACTTGTATACAGGTTTCTCAGGAGTCAGGTAAGGTGGTTTGGTATTCCCATCTCTTGAAGAACTTTCCACAGTTTGTTGTGATCTATACAGTCAAAGGCTTTAGCATAGTCAATGAAGCAGAAGTAAATGTTTTTTCTGGAATTTTCCTGCCTTTTCTATTATCCAATGGATGTTGGCAATTTGATCTCTGGTTTCTCTGCCTTTGGACTTCCCTGGTGGCTCAGACAGTAAAGAATCTGCCTGCAACGGAGGAGACCTGGGTTTGATCCCTGGGTCACGAAGATCCCCTGAAGAACGGAACGGCAACCCACTGCAGTATTGTTGCCTGGAGAATTCCATTGACAGAAGAGCCTGCCAGGCTACAGTTTATGGGGTTGCAAAGAGTTGGACATGACTGAGCAACTTTCATTTCACTTCCCTGCCTTTTCTTAATCCAGCTTGAACATGTGGAAGTTTTCAGTTCAAATACTATTGAAGCCTACATTGGAGAATTTAGAGCATTATTTTGCTGGTCTGTGAACTGAGTGCAATTGTGCAGTAGTTTGAACATTCTTTGGCACTGCCTTTCTTTGGGATTGGAATGATAACTGATCTGTTGCAGTTCTGTGGCCACTGCTGAGTTTTCCAAATTTGTTGGCATATTGAGCGCAGCACTTTAACAGCATCATCTTTTAGGGTTTTATATAGCTCATTATTTTATAGATCAACACTATTTCAAAGTGGATGACACTTTCTATGACTACATTTATGTGAGTACTTCATGCTTCACTTATTCTTTAATACAATTTTAGAATAAAAGTGAGGAATACCAGATATTACAAAATCCCCCAAAATCATCAGAATAAATTTTATTTCTGAACTGTCTGACACCTTTTCTTTTTCCCTACAGTTTTTCCTGGTAACTCTTTGCTCTCCTTTTCATATTACAACTTTGTAATATTTTTAGAATATAGAAGTAACTCAGTGTTCTCTAAAAGGATTAATCAAAACAATTTTGGTAGTATTGAAGAATTTCTTTTAATCTCACAACTCATTAAGAATCTGAAATTTTTAGATTAATTAGCAAATTTTGAGAAAAACTTCAAGTTGCTTTCATATATTACCTCCTGCAGATCCATTTATTACTTTTAGTGCTGTTACAGGTTTGTGACCTACAAAAGCAAGAATTCTGACATTCTACTTGCATGTACTATCAAAAAAAAAGAAAAACAAAAATGTGGGGCATTATAATTGCCTGTGTTGAATTACAAGTATATTTTTGACAAAAGAGAATTTCTGTTTTGACAAGGTGTGGATGAGGAATACTGGGTGGATATTCCCCTTAGAGTTTCACATATCAGATGATTAGAAAAGTTCTCCAGAGAAGGCAAGCTCCTGGGTTCATAAATTTTAAACCTTTTTTTCTGTTCCAATAACCACATGCTTTTGTGACCAGACACTATAAGATTCCTTCATATCCTAGAATGACCTCTGGCTGTCTGCCTCTCTGTCACCATGCCAAATGAGTTGACCCAGCGTGTGATATTCCTAGAAACAACCTATGAAAACCACACTGTGATGACTAGTAATAACTTAATAAGATAGTGACCACAAATCACATAGACATATCCTGTTAAACATAATCCAAATGTATGGCCATCATTTATTTAACTCTCCCATAACTCAATTACAAAAATATCTGGTGCCACTCCAAATTCATTTGACCCAAAAAGAATCGTAATGGAGGAGAAATGAATGGAAAGATGTAACAGTGGTAAACATTTGTGGTTAAAATAGCTCACTTTTGTGAACTTTTCCTGCATTAAGTGTCCATATGTTATGCATTTTATATATATGTATAATATATATACATGTATAATATGCACAAACATATAAATGTGTATTGTGTTAGAATATACACACTGAGTGTAGATAATGAATTATCTTCAAGCTATGCTCACATATATCTTGAAAATATTTTTGTGTATTCTGAGAAGTATATGTACCCTATTCTGAATAGCTAATTTTAAGGGTCCTGTTGGACACAAGCTGGATCAGGTTTGAGCTACAAAAGGGAGTGAAAAAGCCTGGACTTGTTTTATGTGAGCATTTTAACTATTAAAGTGTTTTAAAGACTCAATTCAAGGACCTTAGAATGCTGTCTTTCTTCTCTCTTCCTACCTACACACATTTTTAAGCTACAGAAACTTACTCTGGCTGTCTTAAGAAGGCAAGGATGCTTACTGAAAGAATTTCCAGAAAGGTGGCTGAGCCTGGCTTGGAGAATAGGAGGGAGTAGGAAGGTGTGCAGCATAGAGGACTGACAGTAAAATTATGCCACTAACCCAGGTCAGTGTGCATACTACTGCTGTGGAACCCTGGATGCAGCATGCAAAGCTGCCATATGTTGACGCTTGGTGCTAGAAGCTCAACTGCTGCCCCTGGAAACTCCTTGCTGCTACTGATGCAGCTGTCACCTGCATCAAGATGTGCTCCCCCCAGCGCACTCTCCTGTTATGTTACTCTCAGTTCTAAATCCAGAGGTAATACATTCTAGGTCAAGTGCTTATGCCTTTGAGGCAAAAATAAATAAATAAATAAATGAGCATGTGGCATCTTCAACATCTGTTGTTAAAGGCAGGCTCTGCCTTCTTCTAAAGACTCACATGATGAGGAATTCCCCAAATGTAAGAATGAGACTCAACTTCTAGGTCACACATACACACACAAAAAAGACATAGAACCACTAAGAACACACTGGCTCTTATACATCTAAACAGTGGGAACCCGGACATTTATCTTCTTCTATTAAACAAGAAAGTAAATACAAGATAAATGTGATTCTCATACGCAATCATAGTTAAGGTCTGCTGCTATTTTCTGCTTTCTGACCATGCCTTGTCCCTTCACAAGTTTCCTCATTCTTGACATGACATAAGGTTACTCTGAGGAATAAGCCTAAAAAGAGGGACTTGATATTTTAGTTGAGTTAGATCAGTGATCCCTAACGTTTTTGGCACAAGGGACCAGTTCCTTGGAAGACAATTTTTCCAGGGACTGGGAAGGGGGAGATGGTGTCAGGATGATTCAAGTGTATTACATTTATTGTGCACTTTATTTCTAATCTAACACTACCACTGGTCTGGCAAGAGGTACCAGTCTGGAGCCCAGAGGTTGGGGACCCCTGGGTTAGATGGTATCTGTTATGAGGCAAACTGTGTCCCACCCCTGAATTCTTATGTTAAAGCCCTAGGACCCAGTATTTCAGAATGAGACTGTATTTGGAGATCAAGTTATCAAGTTAAAAGGAGATCAGGTTAAAATGAAACCTTTAGGGAGGGTCCTAACCCAATCTGATTGGTGTCTTTATAAAAAGAAGAAATCTAGACACCAAAAGACAGTAGGGCTAGGGACACACATGCAAATCAAAAGGTCATGTGGAATCAAGATTGCAGGAGAAATATCAACAGCCTCAGCTATGCAGATGATACCACTCTAATGGCAGAAAGTGAAGAGGAACTAAAGAGCCTCTTGATGAGGGTGAAAGAGGAGAGTGAAAACGCTGGCTTAACATTCAAAAAACAAAATATCCAGTCCCATCACTTTATGGTGAATATAAGGGGGGGAAATAGAAGCAGTGATTTTATTTTCTTGGGTTCCAAAATCACTGCTGATGGTGACTGCAGTCATGAAACTGAGATTCTTTTTTCCATGGAAGGAAAGTTATGACAAACATAGACAGTGTATTCAAAAGCAGAGATATCACTTTGCTGACAAAAGTGCATATAGTCAAAGCTATAGTTTTCTAGTAGTCATGTACAGATGTGAGAGTTGAACCATAAAGAAGGCTGAACACCAAAGAATTGATACTTTTGAACTGTGATGCTGGAGAAGACTTGAGATTCCCTTGGACTGGAAAGAGATCAAACCAGTCAATCCTAAAGGAAATAACCCTGAATATTCCTTGGAAAGACTGATGCTGAAGCTGAAGCTCCAAAACTTCAGCCACCTGATGCAAAGAGCTGACTCTTTGGTAAAGACCTTGATTTTGGGAAAGATTGAAGGCCAAAGAAGAAAAGGGCAGCAGAGGATAAGATATTTAGATAGCGTCACTGACTAAGTGGAAATGAACTGGAGTAATAGCAAAGGACAAGGAAGCCTGGCGTGCTGCAGTTCATGAAGTCACAAACAGTTGAACACAACTTAGCGACTAAACACAAACAAACAGCAAGAAATTGCCTGTGAGCCAAGAAGTGAGGCCTCAGAAGAAACAAAACCTGCCCCCACCTTGACGTTGGATTTCTGGCTTCTAGATCTTTGAGGCAGAGAAGGCAATGTCACCCCACTCCAGTACTCTTGCCTGGAAAATCCCGTGGATGGAGGAGCCTATTAGGCTGCAGTCCTTGGGGTCGCTAAGATTCAGACACGACTGAGCGACTTCATTTTCACTTTTCACTTTCATGCATTGGAGAAGGAAATGGCAACCCACTCCATTGTTCTTGCCTGGAGAATCCCAGGGGCGGGGGAGCCTTGTGGGCTGCCGTCTATGGGGTCGCACAGAGTCGGACACTACTGAAGCAACTTAGCAGCAGCAGCAGCAGATCTTTGAGGAAATAAATTTCTGCTGTTTACACCACCCAATCTGTAGTGTTTTGTTATGTAGCACCATCAAAGTAACACTGTATCCCAGGGAGTACTGGCTTCTAGTGCCACATCACAGTGTGGGAGAGAATAACTGACCTACATGTAGAGGGCAGAAGCTGATAAACATGTGATAGTTCACAGTTTTCTAGTCCACATGGCCAGATATTAGCAATTCATAAAATGAGGCAAAAAGAATGACTATTAAATTTCCAGAGCTGAATAATAATGGAAAGGGAACCAAAGCAGGGAAGTATCAGAAACAGGTCCAGCATTGAAACCATTTAACACAGTTGCTAAACAGTAATTCTTTTTCCAGAGGCTCTGGAAAATTTGATCCATCTCATTGCTAATCAGTTTTCAAAGAGTTGTGATATAAATAAAAAATTCAGTAGTGTATCTTATTAAATAAAGGACATCAAGAAGATGTTAAAGAAAAGGAATAAATAACTGGACGATTTGGATATTTTAAAGAAAACTTAGCATGTATTTAGATTCCGAAGTCTCAATCACATACATTGTGGCTAAATCATCTGATAGTAGAAAGGAAGCTTTATGAAAATAAAAACTGATGAAAGGATAATTCCAAGGATTCAATGCTCTTTGGAGTAGAAAAACTTGCTGAATCAATAGCAATAGCATATAGGAGTCCTCTAGGACATTCTAGCCTCACTGATAGAGAATACAGTGGTTTTGTTCATTGGCGATGCTGGTTATGTCTATTTTACTACCGTAAATTTCAAGTTAGGAGATAAGAGATATGTTATAACTAATTATCAGCTTCTTCAAAAATGTAAAAGTATAGAGAGTTCCATTTTTGACTACAAATACTAGTTTATTAAAAGAAAAAGTGATGATTTTACTTTTAATCATGGCAAATTACTTTTAATAATTTCCCCCATAAACTCTGGGGAAAATATTTAGAAACCACTATTTTGAAGACACTAGGGAACATATAAATATCTCTGTAAGTGTTGCTATACATGCTCTTGCAAATTTGGGTATAGGAGGTACTTAGTGTGTGCAGGCTCAGTCACTTCAGTCATGTCCAATTCCTCGTGACCCTATGGACTATAGCCCGCCAGCCTCCTCTATCCATGGGGATTCTCCAGGGAAAGAATTCTGGAGTGGGTTGTCTTGCCCTCCTCCAGAGGACCTTTTCAACCCAACAATCAAATCCTCATCTCCTGCATTACAGTGGGTTCTTCAGCACCAGTGCCACCTGGGAAGCCCTAGGTACTTACTATCTGGTTTTAAATATTCTCTAATCTCATTCTTGATATGCTTTATAAAGGGTATTGCTTATTTTCCAAATATGTGCGACTTTTCTAGATATCCACTTTTATTTCATGATTAAAGGGCACACTGTATATTACTCCAACATTGTGGAACTTATTGAGACTTGTTTTATGGTCAGAATGTGATATATCTTGGTCATGTTCCATGTGCTTAAAACCACTACAATATTGTAAAGTAATTAGCCTCCAATTAAAATAAATAAATTAATTTACAGGAAAAAAATGAATCTATGTTCTGCTGTTCAGAATATTGTGGTACATAGATGTCAATTAGGTGGTGCTAGTGGTAAAGAATCTGCCTGCCAATGTAGGAGACCAAAGGGACTCAGGTTTGATCCCTGGGTAAGGAAGATCCCCTGGAGGAGGGCATGGCAACCCCTTCCAGTATTCTTGCCTAGAGAATCCCATGGACAGAGGAGCCTGGTGGGCTACAGTCCTTAGGGTCACAAAGAGTTAGGCATGACTGAAGTGACTTAGCACACAGGTTAGGGTGATTGATAGTAACTTTTCTTTGATGAGTTTTGGTCTTGCTGTCCTGTCAATTATATGATAAAGGTTGGAAAATATTCATCTGTACTTGTTACTTGTGGGTTTAACAGAGTTACTAGGTATAGCATATCTTTATTCTTTTTATGCCTTCCTGATAAATCTATTATTTATTTTGCTATTATAAAATGTCTATCTTTATTTCTGGCAATATGCAATATCTTGAAGATTGTTCATTTTATGTAAATATAATACTTTGACTTTATGGCTAATCTTGTGGGAAATAAAGCTCTCCAGCCCAAACTCAAAGAAAGGGTTTAGAGACAGGAGGTGCAGCAGGAAGCAAGGCTTTAATGACAGTCTTGTCAAGATCTGATGTCCAGTGGGCAGGCACACCCAGGGTAGTAACAACAAGCTATTTATCTCCTAGCATGCAAGTCCCTCTCTGAGTTCCTCATTGATTGAGTACTATGGGGTGAACAATCGTCCCAGATGTTGCCTAGGTTTATTCTCTCCCTCTTCATGGGCTGACCCCTCTCTGACATCTTATTCCTTCTTTCCTACACACCTATTCGCTTTCTTATATTTTGAATTCACCAATAGAATGAGCCTGCCTGAAACCCTAGGCATCTTACCCTCCCTTTGTTTGCCTGGATTTTCCAGTTTTGTAATCCTTCTGGTTACTACATCAGTAAGCTGTTAGGCACAAGTTTAAGTTCAGTTCAGTCACTCAATCATGTCCGACTCTTTGCAACCCCATGGACTCTAGCATGCCAGGCTTCCCTATCCGTCACCAACTCTCAGAGTTTGTTCAAATTCATGTCCATCAAGTCAGTGAGGCCATCTAACTATCTCATCCTCTGTCTTCCCCTTCTCTCCTGCCTTCAATCTTTGCCAGCATCAGGGTCTTTTCCAAGAAGTCAGTTCTTCATATCAGGTGGCCAAAGTACTGGAGTTTTGGCTTCAGTATCAGTCTGTCCAATGAATATTCAGGACTAATTTCCTTTAGGATTGACCGGTTTGATCTCTTTCCAGTCCAAGGGACTCTCAAGAGTCTTCTCCAACATCACAGTTCAAAAACATCAATTCTTCCATGCTCAGCTTTCTTTATAGTCCAACTCTCGCATCCATACATGACTACTGGAAAAACCATAGCTTTGACTATATGGACCTTTGTCAGCAAAGTAATATCTCTGCTTCTTAATAAGCTAGCTAGATTTGTCAAAGCTTTTCTTCTAAGGAGCAAGTGTCTTTTAATTTCATGGCTGCAATCAACATCTGCAGTGATTTTGGAGCCCAAGAAATAAAGTCTGTCACTGTTCCCATTGTTTCCCCGTCTATTTGCCTTGAAGTGATTGGACCGGATGTCATGATTTTCATTTTTTGAATGTTGAGTTTTAAGCCAATTTTTTCACTCTCCTCTTTCACTTTCGTCAAGAGGATCTTAAGTTCCTCTTCTTTTTCTGCCATAGGGTGGTGTCATCTGTATATCTGAGGTTATTGATTATTTCTCCTAGCAGTCTTGATTCCAACTTCTGCTTCATCCAGCCTGGTATTTCACATGATGTACTCTGCATATAAGTTAAATTAGCAGGGTGACAATATAAAGCCTTGATCTACTCCTTTCCCAGTTTGTAACCAGTCCATTGTTCCATGTCCAGTTCTAACTATTGCTTCTTGACCTGCATACAAGTTTGGCTGGTAGTAATTTCTACTCAATGCCAGCCACCCTTGAAAATGGACCATTTTAATTTTTTTTGATTTCTTACAACCTTTGCATGAGATAATGTTTTCATCCACTTATTTTCAACCTTTGAGTGATTTCATGTAAAGGGAATCTTTCTCAAATATGTATAGTAAGGTTCTAGATTTTTTTCCATCTAGTCAAATTTCCCTTTAATTGGGAAAATTTTTAAGCAGAATTCAGAAAGCAGTGACCACAGAAGAAAACTGAAAATTAGAATCCATCAGAATTAGAAGTATATGTCCATCAAAATAATATTATTTAAAAATGAAAAGGAAAGACACAGAGTAGGAGAATACATTTACAAAACATATAGCTGTCAAAAGGTCTTGTATACAGTCTATATAAAAAAGTTCCTGAAACTTAACAATAATAAAGGAATAATACAGTGAAAAATAAGTAAAGGTTGAAAGAAATACTTCATAAAAGAACATATTTGAATGGCCAATTTACATATGAAAAAGTACTCAGCAGTTTTTGTCATCAGGGAAATAAAATTTAATGAAATGAAAATTAGAATTACAATAAGTAACAGTATATACCCACTGCTGCTGCTGCTGCTAAGTCGCTTCAGTCGTGTCCGACTCTGTGCGACCTCACAGATGGCAGCCTGCCAGGCTCCCCCGTCCCTGGGATTCTCCAGGCAAGAACACAATAGTTTAAATTAAAAAGGCAACCCAGACATTCCACTGTTAAAATTTAGTAGATAAAAATGAAAGCACATATCCACAAAAACACTTATTCAAGCATTTTTTATTTATAATAACCCCAAATTGGGTGTGATGATATTTTATATGTCAACTTGACTGGGCCATAGGCTGCCAAAATACAACATTATCTTAGGTGTGTATGTAAGGCTGGTTTTGGAGGAACTTACCCCATAAGGCCTCCTAGTTCAGACTCAGACTGGAACTGTACCATTGCTCCACTGGGTCTCCAGCTTACCAACTAAAGATCGAGAGACTTCAGACTAGGAAAATCCAAAAGACAATCAACACCAGAGTAGATAAGCATATTGTAGTATATTCACACTGTTGACTTAAAAAAGAAAACCAAAAAAAAAAAAAAAAGGCACAGCATGAAAATCGTGATTTAAGTTTTATTTGGGGCAAAATGAGGACTGTAGCCCGGGAGACAGCATTTCAGAAAACTCAGAAACTGCTCCAAGGTGGTGACGAGGGAGCTAGAATCTATAGCAGTTTTGCAATAGGGCATTTTTGGGTTTTTTTGGTTGTTTTGCAAGAAAGGCAACAAGGACCATCAAAAGGATTGGTGGTGGTGGTTTAGTGGCTAAGTCATATCTGACTTTTGCAACCCCATGGACTGTAGCCCACCAGGCTCCTCTGTCCATGGGATTTCCCAGGCAAGAATACTGGAGTGGGTTACTATTTCCTTCTGTTAATAATAAAACTGGATATCCCAAGTAAAGGAATTTAGCACTTTTCTATGTATAGGAAGATGCAAAAATCTGGCCTTACTGAAATCATTGCTTTTGTATGCAACTCAGCTATCTGGAGTCAGTATTCTGTATTTTCCCATCCTGAGTTTCCTTGGGGCTCATGTTAGGGAGTGGATGCAGTCTGATGGCTGCTAGATGGCAGGTATTATTTTCCTTCCTGAGTTTCTTCAGGGCTCACTGGCTTATATTGGAGGGCTGCAATAGCTGATGCTTGTGACATCCTTATTTACTGAGATGGCAGAAAATATACCATTTCTCAATACAACAGAATACTAGTCAGCAATAAAATGGAATAAAGTACTGACATCACAACAGTATCAAAACAATGGATTAATTTTGTAATGCTGTCCTGATTGAGAGAAGCTGAACATAAGAGTATATACTATGTAATTCCATCCATGTGGAGTTCTAGAAGAGTTAAAACAAACTTATAGTAAAGAAAATCAAAATCATAAAAGTCATTGCTTCCCTGAGGTTGGAGCAATTGACTAGGAAGTGGTGTAAGTGATTAACATGTTCAGTATTCTGATAGGAACGTGGTTTATATTCACAGGTATATACATTTTTAAAAATTTTAATATGTGTGCATTTGCTCACACACACATACATAAACGTGTGTGTATTAGTCAGACATGTCCAACCCTTTGCCACCCCGTGAACTATAACCCACAGGCTCCTCTGTCTGTGGAATTCTCCAGGCAACAGTACTGGACTGCGTTGCCATTCCCTTCTCCAGGAGTTCTTCCCAACCCAGGGAAGGAACCCAGGTTTCCTGCACCTGCATACATAAGATTTGTCCATTTACTATTGTCAACATTAATCAGTTGATCTAAGAAAGAAAAGGAAAATTTTATTTGAGCCAAAGTGATAGTTATAACCCAGGAACAGCGTTTCAGAAAACTCTAAGAGCTGTTCTGTCCATTAGAGATCAAACACAGTTAAATAGTTTTTGAGACAAAGGACTGTACATTAAATGACATAGTTTGCACAATCTGGACCTGTAAATACAAAATGTTGGTTCATCATGGCCCCTTACAAGATCAGAAAGGATGGAGTTATCTTGTTGGTTCATTTCAGTTCAGTTTAGTCGCTCAGTCATGTCCAACTCTTTGTGATTCCATGAACTGCAGTATGCCAGGCCTCCCTGTCCATCACCAGCTCCTGGAGTCCACCCAAACCCATGTCCATTGTGTCTGTGATGCCATCCAACCATCTCATCCTCTGTCGTCCCCTTCTTCTCCTGCCCTCAGTCTTTCCCAGCATCAGGGTCTTTTCATATCAGTCAGCTCTCTGCATCAGGTGGCCAAAGTATTGGAGCTTCAGCTTCAACATCAGTCCTTCCAATGAACACCCAGGACTGATCTCCTTTAGGATGGACTGGTTGGATCCCCTTGCAGTCCAGGGGACTCTCAAGAGTCTTCTCCAATACCACAGTTCAAAAGCATCAATTCTTCAGTGCTCAGCTTTCTTTATAGTCCAACTCTCACAGCTATACATGACTACTGGAAAAACCATAGCCTTGACTAGATGGACCTTGCACTAGGAAAATATTGATCATGGCTGAGCAGATATTTCTGCCAGTGGGGAGGTTTGGCTGATGCATAATGCAACTATGCAGTGCACAGTAGAAGGGAAAGACACCAAAAGAGAAAATTTTTATTTTTTGAAATTACTTTTTATTGGAGTATATCTGCTTTACAATGTTGTGTTAGTTTCTACTTTACAGCAAAGTGAATCAGCTCTGTGGATACATATATACCCTCTTTTGGGGATTACCTGCCCATTTAGTTCACCATTGAGCACTAAGTAGAGTTCCCTGAGCTATACAGAAGATTCTCATTAGTTATCTATTTAATACATAGGATCGATAGTGTATATAAATCAATCCCAATCTCCAAATTCATCCCACCCCCACTTTTCTTCCTTGGTGTCCATATGTTTGTTCTCTATGTCTGTCTCTCTGTTTTACAAACATGATCATCTATACCTGTTTTTTATATTTTATGTTATATGTCTTAATATAACATTTTTCTCTCTCTTACTTCACTCTGAATGACAAACTCTAGGTCCAGCCACAGCACTACAAATGACCCAGTTTTGTTCCTTTTAATGGCTAAATAATGTTTCATTGTATATATGTACTACTTCTTTACCCATTCACCTGTCAGACATTTAGGTTGCTTCCGTATCCTAACTTTTCCAGTGCATAGGGTTGCAAAGAGTTGGATACAACTGAGTGCCTGGGCACAGACACTCATGTCCTAATTATTGTAAATAGTGGTACAGTGAACATTGTCATGCATGTGCATTTTTGAAATATGATTTTCTCTGGGTGTATGCCCAGGGATTGCTGGGTCATATGGAAGTTCTATTTTTCATTTCTGAAGGAACCTCCATGCTGTTCTCCATAGCTGTTCTCGATTTACATTACCAACAACAGTGCAAGATGGTTCCCTTTCCTCCACACTCTCTCTCATATTTACTGTTTGTAGATTTTTTTTATGGCCATTCTGACAGGTGTGAAGTGATACCTCATTAGTTTTGATTTGCATTTCTCTAATAATTAGTGATGTCGAGCACCTTTTCATGCATCTGTCGGCCATCTGAATGTCTTCTTTGGAGAAATGTCTATTTCAGTTTTCTCTCTTTTTTTTTTTTTATTAGGTTGTTTGGTTTTGTTATTTTTTTTTAATTGAGCTGTATGAGATGCCTATATATTTTAGAGATTAATCCTTTATCAGTTGCTTCATTTGCAAATAATTTCTCCCATTCTGAGAATTGTCTGTCTAGTTTATTGTTTCTTTTGCTGTGCAAAAGCTTTTAAGTTTAATTTCATGCCATTTGTTTATTTTTGTTTTTATTTTCATTACTGTAGGAGTTGGATCAAGAAAGATCATGCTGTGATTTATATCAGAGTGTTTTGCCATTGTTTTCCTCTAAGAGTTTTATCCTGTCTGGCCTTACATCTGAGTCTTTAATCCATTTTAAGTTTATCTTGTGTATGGTGTTAGGAAGTGTTCTAATTTCATATTTTTACATGTAGCTGTCCAATTTTCCCAGTACCAATTATTGAAGAGGTTTTTGTCCTCTGTCGTATATTCTTGCCTCCTTTGTCATAGATTAAGTGACTATTTGTGTGTGGGTTTATCTCTGGGCTTTTTATCCAATTCCATTGGTCTATATTTCTGTTTTTGTGCCAGTACCATACTGTTTGGATTACTGTAGCTTTGTAGCATAGTCAGAAGTCAAGGAGCCTGATTCTTCCAGCTCTGTTTTTTCTTTCTCAAGATTGCTTTGGCTATTCAGGATCTTTTGCATTTCCACACAAATTGTAAAATTTTATGTTCTAGTTCTGTGAAAAATGCCATTGGTAATTGGATAAGGACTGCATTGAATCTGTAGATTGCTTTGAGTAGTACAGTCAGATTTTTTAAAATTTTCCTTGATTTACCTTAGAATATGAATTTTAATTTTATCACTACATACAAAACATATTAATATATAACAGCACATTGCCTATAAAATGACTATAAAAATTAGTCAATTTAAAGATGAAACAGAAAGAATTACTGTTGCAAGAAAGGGGACTCATTTCCAGGGCCCAAGAGTAGGCTCTTGTCTAATACTCAGAAATGCATTGTCTGAAGATGTCTCTTCATGTGCTGACAAAGCAAGAGACTTTATTGGGAAGGGGCACCCAGGCAGAAAGCTGCAGAGTAGGGAAACATAGGAGAACTGCTCTGCCATGTGGCTCACAGTCTTGAGTTTTATGGTTGTTGGGGTAGTTTTGGGGTTGTTTCTGGCCAATCACTCTGATTCAGGGTCCTTCCTGGGGGTGCACGCATCACTCGGACAAGATGGATTCCAGTAAGAAGGATTCTGGGAAGTTGGTAGGACATAGGACTGGAGTCTTTTCTTTCCTTTTGACCTTTTCCAAATTTTTCTGGTTGTGGTAGCTTGTTAGTTCTGTATTCCTTACCAGGACTTCCTGTTTAACATAACATACACAAGTGGTTACTATGGTGCCTGGGCAGGGCAGGAGGTTTCAATCACTGGTTCTCCTAACAAAAGCCCTAACAAAAGAAAGCAAGTAGTATTCAATAATTTCTTTATTAGAAGATGATATGAAATAGCATTTATGTAGCTTTGACTATTTTAAAAAGAACTCTTATTTAACTCTTATAAACCCTTTATAGTTTCTTTTTTATGGATCAAATTTTAGCATCCAAAGTATCATGAGAATTGGATTCTAATTTAGGATTTGTCTGCATTAATCATTATAATATTCCTGAAGTAATTTCCCCTTTCTTGGGCTTTTACTTGTTTTTATTTAAAACTCAAGATCAGGATTTCCCAAATTAATTTCTTAGCAATGGAGATTTCAGGGAAACATAAAAGAATTACATTTTTTAAAAAGAGATGTTTTGAGTTAAATACATTTGAAGGGATGAATTTAAAAAGCTGGTTTTATTTGATTTCAGGCCTTCTCAGAACCCTTATTTCAGTAATAAAAGTGAATCTGATTTACTTTAAATCAATTAAATAAATTTAAATCAATTTTAAGTAATTTGCACATTTATTTATTTAATCATTATGTTAAAAGATTTAAACATTCTTTTGAATAAGATACTTATGTTATTTTATAAATGAGGAAGTTGAGGGAAATTGAGGTAAAATATTTGTAGAAGAGCACAGAGTTAGAGTTTGGATTTGAACATTAGTAATTATTCTCTATGAATCTGTGACTATGAGCCCATGTTTCACAGCAAATTTGGCAAGAGACAGAAATAATAATAAATATCAAATAGGGAGAAAGGAGAAAGCCTTGCCAACCTTGGAAGGAAAAACCAGCTTCACTTAGTCAAAGGGGAAATGTTTTCCAATAGTTAAACAGACTTCTGTTGTCAAGGAGGAAGAAAACATTCCTCTACTTTTTCTAGTTTTCTCTGGTTGGTCTAAAAGTTATTAGATTAATAGGAGAAAACAGCATTTAGTTTCATATTTATGGGAAACCCCACATACATGAGACGTTCAAAGACAGAAAGATAAAATGAGGTCTGTATTCCATCCAGAGCTACAAAATAGGTTAGGGGTCTAGTGCTTCCAAGGACAGATGAGTCATTCACAAGACAATAAGAAGAGTAGGTATTAGGTTGTTAGATGTTTGCTCTGCCATATAGATGGGGCCCTTTGGATAAAATTTATCTCTGGGAATAACTCTTTTCTAGAAAAAGAAATCCCAATTTAAATTCTTCTAGGTAGTTAAGGGAGGGGCAATAGTTTTGAGCCTTCAGGGTCTCCATTACCTTTAGCTCAAAATAATCCTCACTCAAGAGTGACACATTTTGAGGAGGCTTGTTCTGAACCCCTACACTGTCAAGGGTTGATGATAAACAATACATTCAGGAAAAATCTTGAAAATATACTAAGACCTACTAATCAGAGAACATGAATTTTGGAGATCCAGATAAAAGGTTTAGGACTGAAAGGGGATAGCACAGGGGATGCGCCCATCAGGGGACATCAAAAGCAGGATGTGGTGAGAGTTTGGGGAATAATGGACAATGAAGGAAGCTTGGCCCCTGGGAGGTGATTGGTGAAACAGGTTGATGATGCCTGGGGTAGATGGTTCAGAGGAACTCTAAAAGGAGTAGGCAGCCACATCTGGAATGTGGATTCAGAAGCCTTTGTTCAGTGAGGTGGTGGCAGCCAGTTTCTTTAGGCCAAATGCAGCAGGGAAAGGGCAGCTGCCCTCCTCAGGCTGTGCCTGGAGGATGGAGAAGACACAGATGATACCATTTGAGAAACAGAGTATTGAAAGGGCAAACTGAAAAGGATACAAATATTTTGGCTGACAAAGCAGAGCTGGTTCAGAAGGAAAACAATAAAAATAGCTGCCCTCACTAGAGACAGGTTTTTCATATCCCAGTGCTGCAAGAGTCAGCTGCTGAAAAGGAAATATTTTTGTGATGAACTCCAAGGGCAAACAAGGTCACACAGCTTTCTTAATTATTCAGAAAGCATGAGGGAGAACTTGATAAATGAAAATGAAGAAAATTACTGAAAGAGCTAGAATTCTTGTCAGGCTGAGATGGGGGAAGGGGGCATAGAAACATAGCTGTTGATTATTCGGATTTAAAGTATTGTTGATAGGAATTCCAAATTTCCTAGCATTTTGGACTGAAATTCTCATAAAGGGAAAGGGAACTATAGTGAGACATATTGAGAGAGCTGGAGGCTGGGGCAGAGTTGTCCCCTCTGTCTTATTCCCTCTAGAACCAATTTTGTTGAAGAAGGGGACCCCTTCCAGGGTCCAAGCACGGGATCTTGTCTACCACTGAGAAATGAACTGTCTGAAGAGACACATGTGCTGACAAAGCAAAAGACTTTATTGGAAAGGGGTGCTTGGGTGGAGAGAAGCAAGGTAAGGGAACCCAGGAAAACTGCTCTGCCGTGTGGCTCACAGTCTCAGGTTTTATGATAATGGGGTTGGTATCTAGGTTGTCTCTGGTTAGTTATCTTGCTTGGCCCATATTTGATTTGATTCGGGATTCTTCTTGGTAGTGTGCATATTTCTCGGCCAAGATGGAGTCCAGAGAGAAGGATTCTGGGAGGTTGGCAGAAGATATGGACTGATGGCTCCTCCTTCCTTTTGGCCTCTCCTGAATTCTCCCAGTTAGTTTCCTTATTAGTAGTTCTTGTTGTGAGATAACTCACGCAACTCATGCGTGGGCATGGCAGCAGTTTCAGTCAAGGATTCCCTAACAGTTTGGATCATTAGAGATAATGGTTTCTTCAATCAGCTGTAGGTTGAGTATAAGATTCTTGTTGTTGTCATTGTTCAGTGGCTAAATCATACCTGACTCTTTGTGACCCCATGAACTGCAGCATGCCAGGCTTCCCTGTCCTTCACTGTCTCCCAGATTTGCTCAAACTCATGTCCATTGAGTCAGTGATGCCATCCAACCATCTCATCCTCTGTCGTCCCCTTTTCCTTCTGCCTTCAATCTTTCCAGGCATGAGGGTCTTTTCCAGTGAGTCAACTCTTCAAATCAGGTGGCCAAAATATTGGAGCTTCATCTTCAGCATCAGTTCTTCCAATGAATATTCAGGGTTGATTTGGGCTCTACATTAATTTGGACTTTTCCTGAAAATCCTTTCTAGGCCCAGGTTGTTCTGGAAACCTCTGAAACTCATCCATTTCTCCCCAAATTCTTCCAGACTGGTGAAGTATTAAGGCCATTTGGATCTTTTGAAACTCTATGGATTAAATTTAGGCATGCTTATACTGTTGAAACAGAGAAGGCAATGGCAAACTACTCCAGTACTCTTGTCTGGCAAATCCCATGGATGGAGGAGCCTGGTAGGGTGCAGAATCCCCCTGAGTTCTCCTGCTAAATTTATGGTTAAACTTTGTATACAAAAGTTTATTTCCTTTCTTGTCTTGCCCCTGTTCCTTCAGGATTGAGGAATATCAGGGAAAAGGAGGGGCTGAAACTGAGCAAGACCCTGTGGGGCCCTTCTGGGTACAAAAGCCCCTCCATATCCCCTGTTTCTTGTTTGTATAAAAAATTTTTATTCTTCTAGGCCTTTCCCAACCAAGTTCCAAAGAGCAAGCACAAGCAGTCACTGATTATGGCAAGTGAAGGCATGTAGAAACAAAGGGAAAGCAATTCAACAAGAAAAGTAATGACAAGAGCTCAGCAATAAAGCAAAGTCTTAGTTCCTCCTCAAGGAATATACATAACAATCTGACACATATCTTTGAGTTGTTCCTTAGGAACTAAGACCGCTTCCCCCACCGCACCCCCCCACCCCCGCCACCCCCACTCAGATGGAGGATGATAATGGCATGCTGCTGCTGCTGCTAAGTCACTTCAGTCGTGTCCGACTCTGTGTGACCCCATAGACGGCAGCCCACCAGGCTCCGCCGTCCCTGGGATTCTCCAGGCAAGAACACTGGAGTGGGTTGCCATTTCCTTCTCCAATGCATGAAAGTGAAAAGAGAAAGTGAAGTCACTCGGTCGTGTCTGACTCTTAGCGACCCCATGGACTGTAGCCTACCAGCTAGCACTAACACTAGATCTCAGACTGATCAGAAACAGAAATTAGATGATTAAGATTCCTGAAAACTATGCTGTTGTCTCACTACCAGTCAATCAAAAGAAAGTTATGCACCCTGGCACCCTGCAGCCCTCACCCCTAAATGCTGCCTTAAAAAACCTTCCTTGAAAGCCACTGGGGAGTTTGTTTGTTTGTTTTAATCATGAACTGCCAGCCCATACTCCTTGCTTAGTGCTCTGAAAATAAATACCATACTTCCCTTCACCACCACTCAGTGTCAGTAAATTTGCTTCGCTGCACATTGGGAGTGACCCAAGTTTGGTTTGGTAATAGTGCCCCTTAACTGTCAGAAACATTGCAGTGGAATCTTGGATTTTTTTTAAATCTATTTCCTGCTTTTAAATACCAATATTTTAAAAAATATCAATGGTACAAAACATACTGATATTGACTTTCAGAAAGTTAATGCCCTAAATATGTTTTATAGGATTTGATACTTTGTAGGAAATCTGTTTTAAAAATGTGAAACCCCTTCAAAATTACTTTAAACCTCCAAGCACATTTCTTCAAATGGAAGAGATGCAAATTTTTGTTTTAAATTGAGTTCAATCTATGTTAGCAGAAAAGCATGGGAAACTAAAACGATGTGATTGAAATTGATGAATAACTGTTTTATTTTTAATCTAAGAAGGCTGATAGGGAAAGAGATGGATTGAGAGTGAACAGAAACAAGTTAAAAGGATAATTAGGGGTGGGAAATATATGTCATTTAGACCAGATTCTTGCTGAAGAAATGTATTTGAAATGTACATGAAAGAAAAGTAGCCCTAGTAAATTTGAAGAGTGGAGAATTAAAGAGAAGTTATCAGGAAATGGAAAATTTTATATCACTATTTCCCTTTTACATTTAATGTGAAGTAAGAAAAAAGAGAGCTGCCTTGGGCATAGAACATATTTCTTAGAGAAGCTGTGGAATAGACCATTGTAAAAAAAAAAGGAACATCCTAAGGCAAAGCAAGTATAAATACCAAGTCCAAATAACTGTGATTCATGACTCTGAAAGGACAAGAGAATAGGAAGAATAAGTCATGCTTTGAATTAATTCCTTTACCATATCTCAGAAGCTGGATGAGTATACTACCTGGCTCTTTTAAAGTGGAAAACATTAACCACAGGAAAAGTATTCCTAATTGGCTTGTGAGATAGGGAAGATGAAATTGCTGTTGGAAATGGTGTTTGTGAATTTGGTGAAGTTAGAAGGAATCTCAAGATGTTGCTAGAGAGAAGATAAGGGAAAGAAACAATACGGGTAGAAACTAATCAAGATCTCCCTAAAAATCATATAATTTTACCACTGGAAAGTGCATTAGAACTTATTTACTCCAATGTCATTTTTCAAATGAGGGAGCAGGCTTCAGGACTATTAGTTTCCTCAGATGCAGCTCATTGGCCTCTAGCCACTCTACTATCTTCCTTTCTTTTTTATTCAGGCATCTTTGCAGGTTGAAACAGGGTGCTTTGTGTATGAAGATGCCTAGAAATCTTAGTTGGAGGATGGGTTTTCTAAAACCTAAATCTCAGCCCCTCATGTTTCTATTCTTCAGAGAAAAGTCTAAATTAAATTAATTAAAATAGAATAACCCCCCAAATACAGTTTCTTCGTTATAATAGCCACATTTTGAGCACTCAGTAAGCCACGTGTGGATAATGGTTACCACGTTTAACAGTGTAGATAAAGATCATTTCTATTATTACTGTTATATTTATTTTTAGATTCCACATGCAAGTGATAACATACTGTATTTGGTTTTCTCTGTCTGACTTATCTCACTAAGCATGATACCCTCTAGGTTCATCCATGTTTTTGAATGGCAAAATATAACATTTTTATCGCTGAGTAGTATTCCATTGTGTGTGTGTGTGTGTGTGTGTGTGTGTGTGTGTGTGTGTGCGCGTATTTAAATTACTGTGTTTACATTTTAAGAAAAAAAAGTGTCAATTTTTCTTCTCTCCCACTTTCAAAAGCATTTGCTGTTTTATAGAGTCCTAGTTATTTTTCTGTTAACTAGTTATTGTCTTTTAAATAATGATTAGATTATCTCAGTGATGATAAAATCCTTATATGTTCATTTTTCTTCAAGGAAAAGCATATAGGGTAAGATTTAGGGTAAGTACCAAACAGAGATAGAAATTAAGATCTGATTGAATATTTTAACACATTGAGGTTGAATTAAACTTGAAAATGCTCTGATCTCACAATGCCATATTAATGGCTTATATTTATTCCTCAAACCAGCAATTTAAATTAGGTAGAAGCACAGGCAAGGATGCTTACTTTTACCCTTGCAGGTAATTGGCAATCTAGCTAGCCAAATCACCTGCAAAATCCTGGAATAGTGAGCCCTTGATCCAAAACATTTGGAAGATACAGGACTCTGGAAAATTGGCTTAAAGACAGCTTTTAGCTAAAACTACAATCAGATACTTTGAAAGGCTCTTTTTCTTCTTTTCCACTCATCCATCTAACATACACCATCTGTCAGATCATGCTGGGTCACCTCTGTCAGCCTTCCACTCATGTTGAAAGAGACAGAGCTTTTGAACATTTTTTAATTCCTCATGAATTTCCCCATGAAAATGCAGAGGAATTTTTAC
This sequence comes from Bos indicus, assembly GCF_029378745.1. Taxonomy (NCBI): domain Eukaryota; kingdom Metazoa; phylum Chordata; class Mammalia; order Artiodactyla; family Bovidae; genus Bos; species Bos indicus. Next base: position 35,203,033 of record NC_091770.1, read on the forward strand.
TGGTTCAACATTTCTATCCATAGTAGACGAGGAGCTAGTGTCTATCCACAGGATATCTATTCTCTTAGGCTAACCAGTACATAAGCTTGATCACTGACATATCCTACGTAATCACAGACCTGTTCTGCGGTCTATACTATTGCTTCTCAGACTTTACTATGCATAGGAATCTCTTGGGGATACTATTAAAGTGCAGATTCTGATTCAGTAGATCTAGGGTGGAGCCTCAGATCCTGCACTCTCCCAGGTGACACTGATGCTGCTTTTCCGTGTACCATATTTTCGGTAGTAAGTGTATAACAAATAAACAAAAACAATAAAAATCACATACTTTTCTGCTGTTCACAATATATTTTTGTATGTATTAACTCATTTAGGACAAACAATACTGTGAAGTTAGATGTTGTGACTATATATTGCCGTGCAACGTGTGTGCTAAGCCCACCAGGCTCCTCTGTCCATGGGATTCTGCAGGCAAGAATACTGGAGTGGGTTGCCATGCCCTCCTCCAGGGAATCTTTCCAACCCAGGGATTGGACCCATGTCTCCTTCATCTGCACTGTGGGCGGATTCTTTACCCACTGAGCTACCTGGGAAGCCGTGTAACATACTAACCCAAAATTAAATGCCTTAAAATCAATGACGTTTACTTTGATGAGAGACTTAAAATTTGAACAGATCTCAGTGTGCATAGTGTGTTTCATCTCTATAGGACATCATTGGGAGCAGCTCAGATCCAGGAGAATGGAGTCACCTAAAGACTTGTTCCTTGCACCTTAGCTGGCCCTGTGGCCTAGCCATCTGCACATGGCCTTTCCATGTGGCATCTTGACTTCTCCACAGCAGAGTGGCTGAGTTCTAAGAGTGCAAATCTCATGAAAACCAGGTGGAAACTAAATAAGCTTTTATCAGTTGCCTCAGAAGTAACACACGTTCACTTGTGCCATAGTTACAGACCTGGCCGTATTTAAGGAGGAGAAATACAGGGTCCACTCCTCAATCAAAGGGAGTCAGCACTGAATTTTAAAAAGAGCTTGGGCAGTAGGATATATTGGTTTGCCTGCCTTCAGGAAATGCAGTGTTGCAACAAGTAATTTGATTTACCTTTACTGATGAATATGACTGATGGTCAGTAGGAAGATCGCTCACTATAAAATTCAGTGTAAATATGTTTTTTTGTTGTTGTTTTTTGTTTGTTTGTTTTTTACATATAGAGCAGCATGCATAGGTATGTATTGCATTGTGTAGCATTTAAGAATGTAGGTTTGGGTCCAAGATTTCCTATTTTTCAATATGTGACATTAGATTAGTTTCTTCATTTTTGTTATCTTTGCTTTCCTTGTTAGTAAAATGAGGCTTCTTCTGTCTTAAATAGTTCTTTGCAGGCTTAAATGAATTAAGATTTATAAATCACTAAGTCTCCTGCCTGGCAGATAATAAGTACTTAAGAAATGATGACTTTTTTTTATCACCATCACTTTCTTTGCTATTACCATTAGGAAAATAAAGACTTTTTTTCTTTTTTTTTTTTAAATTTTATTTTATTTTTAAACTTTACATAATTGTATTAGTTTTGCCAAATATCAAAATGAATCCATCACAGGTATACATGTGCTCCCCATCCTGAACCCTCATTAAGGTATATTCATTTTTGTTTGTTTTGCCAGTGCCCTTTATTTCATTATGATTGAATGGTATTACTGACTTAGAAAATTTTGATGTTGGTTATTATTATGAGCTAACTACCTCAGAAAGGAAAAAAATATGAGAGTTTAAATGTTTTAGAGTCATATTTGCTGTGTATGGCGTTTCAGCGAAAATGCATTTTTTAGTTTACTCCAAGATGCACATCTGTGCATTCATGCATTGATTTAGTTCATGGTTCTTGATGATGAGGATCATCACGTTGTTCCTTTATTCCTGATAGCACCTAGTGAATGATCTGCATAGATCCAGTGATCAGTAGATGTTTATAGACGTATGTAACTAATTTTCAATTGCTTCTCATTCTCTCTTTTTATGGAAGAACTATATAGCAGTCTTATGTAAAGGAATTAACATAAGGGATAATTTAAATAATTATTAAAAATCTCATTTTTCTCTCCACTCCAGTGATATTGTGTCTCACTGGTTATCTGATATTTTAATTAATGTTTTCTGGTCTTAAATGAGCCAGTGAGTGAAGAAGGGTTTAACCAGTGCACAGAGAACAGAACGCACATTTGAGTGAAGACACTGGCTCATCCTTAGTCCACAGTTGTTCAGTTTCATCCAGGAGCTACTGATAGCAAATTATTTAAATACAGAGTTTCTTGATATAAAACGGGCAGTGGTGGTATAGGTGTTAGTGAATGCAAGTTCTTGTGCCTGACTCATAGTGAGGCCAAACAATACCAAAATGTGGGAGTTTGAAACAGAAAGGTTTATTGCAGGGCTGCAAGAAGACTGGTGACTTATGCTCAAAAGGAACCCTGGAACCTTCCTAATGGCATCAGCAAAGCACTCTTAAAAGCAAGCTGAGAGAGGGGCATGTTTCATTGTTGCAAACATCTTGGTGTTGAAATCCTTTGTTCTTGCAGGTGTCCATGTCAGTTAGGTCACAATGTTACTGTAAACCTCCAACAAAACAAACATTATTCTCTGTTCTATAAAATTTTATCTCTATATGAATGTACTCTAAAATCAGAACCCTGACAATGTGCTATCCTGTGTATTTCAATCTATTGGCAACATTCTCTTATAAAAGGTGCAGGACCAGCATGACTAAGCACAGGCTACAAAGCACAAAAGTTAAAGGAACAGATCTAATATGGAGTCAGATCTGTCCTTTCCTATTATATAGGGAGAATTTGCAATGTGTACATACCTTAAAAATATCTCATTTGATGATGAATTCATTGTGACATAGGCATTTCTGTTATCAGTGATTTTGGTCTGGTCTGTTATATTTTCACACTTACTCCTAAGCAAATTATATTGCTTCTGAAGAATAAAAACAAAAATGACTTCACCTTTGCCACATACAAACATACATATAAAGATATTCATAACTGAAAACAACAGAGAGAAATTTTTTCTTAAATGTCAGTAACTTGTTTTATATGCTAATGTATTGTGATATTCAAAAGTACCTTTAAGCCAGCCAATCTGATCATATGGACCACAGCCTTATCTAACTGAATAAAACTACGAGCCATGCTGTATAGGGCCACAGACAGGTATGGTGGAGAGTTCTGGCAAAACATGGTCCACTGGAAAAGAGAATGGCAAACCACTTCAGTATTCTTGGCTTGAGAACCCCATAAACAGTATGAAAAGGCAAAAATATAGGACACTGAAAGATGAAGTCCCCAGGTCAGTAGGTGCCCAATATGCTACTGAAGATCTGTGGAGAAATAACTCCAGAAAGAAGAAAGAGATGGAGCCAAAGCAAAAGCAACACCCAGTTGTGGATGTGACTGGTGATGGAAGTAAAGTCCAATGCTGTAAAGAGCAATACTGCATAGGAACCTGGAATGTTAGGTTCGTGAATCAAGGCAAATTCGAAGTGGTCAACCAGGAGATGACAAGAGTTAATATGGATATTTTAGGAATCAGTGAACTAAAATGGACTAGAAAAGGTGAATTTAACTCAGATGACCATTATATCTACTACTGTGGGCAAAAATCCCTTAGAAGAACTGGAATAGCCATCATAGTCAACAAGAGTCCAAAATGCAGTACTTGAATGCAATCTTAAAAATGACAGAATGATCTCTGTTGATTTCCAAGGCAAACCATTCAATATCAAAATAATCCAAGTCTATGCCCCAACCAGTAATGCTGAAGAAGCTGAACTTGAATGGTTCTATGAAGACCTACAAAACCTTCTAGAACTAAAACCCAAAAAAGATGCCCTTTTCATTATAGGGGACTAGAATGCAAAAGTAGGAAGTCAAGAAATACCTGGAAGAACAGGCAAATTTGGCCTTAGATTATAGAATGAAGCAAGTAAAGGCTAATAGAGTTTTGCCAAGAGAACTGGTCATAGCAAACACACTCTTCCAACAACACAAGAGAAGGCTCTACTCATGGACATCACCAGATGGTCAATACCAAAATCAGATTGATTATATTCTTTGCAGCCAAAGATGGAAAAGCTCTATACAGTCAGCAAAAAGAAGACCGGGAGCTGACTGGCACAGATCATTAAATCCTTATTGCCAAATTGAGACTTAAATTGAAGAAAGCAGGGAAAATCACTAGACCATTCAGGTATGCTGCTGCTGCTGCTGCTAAGTCGCTTCAGTCATGTCCTACTCTGTGCTGGCAACCCACCCCAGTGTTCTTGCCTGGAGAATCCCAGGGACGGGGGAGCCTGGTGGGTTGCCGTCTATGGGGTCGCACAGAGACCATTCAGGTATAACCTAAATCAAATCCCTTACAATTATACAGTGGAAGTGAGAAATAGATTCAAGGGATTAGATCAGATAGAGTGCCTAAAGACCTATGGACTGAGGTTTGTGACATTGTACAGGAGGCAGTGATCAAGACTATCCCAAAGGAAAGGAAATGCAAAAAGGCAAAATGGTTGTTTGAGGAGGCCTTAAAAATAGCTGTGAATAGAAGAGAAGCAAAAGGCAAAGGAGAAAAAGAAAGATATACCCAACTGAGCGCCGAGTTCCAAAGAATAGCAAGGAGAGATAAGAAAGCCTTCTTCAATGATCAATACAAAGAAATAGAGGAAACAATAGAATGAGAAAGACTAGAGATCTCTTCAAGAAAATTAGAATACCAAGGGGACATTTCATGCAAAGATGGGCTCGATAAAGGACAGAAATGGTATGGACCTAACAGAATCAGAAGATATTGAGAAGAGGTGGTAAGAATACACAGAAGAACTATACAAAAAAGATTTTCATGACCCAGATAATCACGATGGTGTGATTATTAACCTAGAGCCAGACATCCTGAAATGTGAAGTCAAGTGGGCCTTAGGAAGCATCACTATGAACAAGGCTAGTGAAGGTGATGGAATTCCAGTTGAGTTATTTCAAATCCTAAAAGATGATGTTGTGAAAGTGCTGCACTCAATAAGCCAGCAAATTTGGAAAACTCAGCAGTGGCCACAGGAAAAGTTTTCATTTCAATCCCAAAGAAAGGCAATGCCAAAGAATGTTCAAACTACCTCACAATTACAATCATCTCACACAGTAGCAAAGTAATGTTCAAAATTTCGCAAGCCAGCCTTCAAAACCATGAAATTCCAGATGTTCAAGCTGGTTTTAGAAAAGGCAGAGGACCCAGAGATCAATTTGCCAACATCTGTTGGATCATCAAAAAAGCAAGAGGGTTCCAGAAAAACATCTATTTCTACTTTATTGACTATGCCAAAGCCTCTGACTATGTGGACCACAGCAAGCTGTTGAAAATTCTTATACAGCTGGGAATACCAAAACACCTGACCTGCCTCTTAAGAAATCTGTATGCAGGTCAGGAAGCAACAGTCAGAACTGGACATTGAACCAACAGAATGATTCCAAATCGGGAAAGGAGTACATCAAGGCTGTATGTTGTGACCCTGCTTAATTAACTTATATGCAGAGTAAATCATGAAAAATGCTGGACTGGATGAAGCACAAGCTGGAATCAAGATCGCTGGGAGAAATATCAATAACCTCAGATACGCATATCACAACATCCTTAAAAAATGAAGAAGAACTAAAGAGCCTCTTAATGAAGGTGAAGGAGAGTATGAAAAGGTTGGCTTAAAAATCAACAACTCAACATTCAGAAAACTAAGATCATGGCACCTGGTCCCATCACTTCATGGCAAATAGATGGGGAAACAGTGACTGACTTTATTTTCGGGGGCCCCAAAATCACTGCACATGGTGACTGCAGCCATGAAATTAAAAGACACTTGCTCTTTAGAAGAAAAGTTATGACCAACCTAGACAACATATTAAAAAACGGAGACATTACTTTACCGACAAAGGTCCATCTAGTCAAAACTATGGTTTTTCCAGTAGTCATGTATGGATGTGAGGGTTGGACTAGAAAGAAAGTTGAGTGCTGAAGAATTGATGCTTTTGAACTGTGGTGCTGGAGAAGACTCTTGAGAGTACATTGGACTGCAAGGAGATCCAACCAGTCAATCCTAAAGGAAATCAGTCCTGAATATTCATTGGAAGGACTGACACTGAAGCTGAAACTCCAATACTTCGGCCACCTGATACAAAGAACTGACTGATTTGAAAAGACCCTGATGCTGGGAAAGATTGAAGGCAGGAGGAGAAGGGGACAACAGAGAATAAGATGGTTGGATGACATCACTGACTCAATGGACATAAGTTTGAGTAAACTCCGGGAGTTGGTGATGGACAGGGAGGCCTGGTGTGTGGCAGTCCATGGGGTTGCAAAGATTCGGACATGATTGAACAACTGAACTGAACTGAACTAAGGCAGCCACTTTAGCATGAGAAGTCCCACAATACTTAGTAATGGAGTAGATACACTGGTGCTGGGCTATTTGATGGTATCATATTTTCCAATCCAGTAACACATTTTGTAGGAAAGAAAATAGTTGTTTCTGACACATTACAGGGGAGTATGAATGATAGATCAAAGTTTTTGCTCATCTTACATCAGCAGTTTCACTGCCCTCCCTCTCACAACAATATACTTAGTAATTATTTAGTTTCTGTTCAAATCTAGATAAGCAAATCTAAAAATCCCCCAAAGCAATATAGCTTTATTCTTCTTTTCACCATATGTTTTCCATATATTGCTGCTGCTGCTGCTAAATCGCTTCAGTTGTGTCCGACTCTGTGCAACCCCATAGACAGCAGTCCACCAGGCTCCTCTGTCCATGGGATTCTCCAGGCAAGAACACTGGAGTGGGTTGCCATTTCCTCCTCCAATGCATGAAAGTGAAAAGTCAAAGTGAAGTCACTCAGTCGTGTCGGACTCCTAGCGACCCCATGGACTGCAGCCCACCAGGCTCCTCCGTCCATAGCATTTTCCAGGCAAGAGTACTGGAGTGGGGTAGCCAAGGTAAATATCAGGGCCCACCAGTATTCTCATAAAAATTAAGGAGATTTTAAAATAGTCACTTCAGAATTTTTTGAAATGATATATTATTTATTACAAAGCTTCCATTGATCTCTTCTACATTATTTCTTTCAGTACATTATTTTAAGTTTGTAGTTAAATATGTATAGCTTCTAAATCTGTCTTTCTTAAAGTGCATTCTAATGAAAACAGATGGCATTTTTACATTAATTCATGTTGCTTGAAAAAAGAATTTGTGAATTAGGAAGCATGAAGGACTAGGCTAAAAGTAAATGAATAAACATAAGCAGAATTTTTGAGGCTTTGATGTCCTAGAGTGCAGTGAGAATCTCCTAGAGATTCTCTCCCTTATCATGGCAACCTGGCCCTTTCCTACCTTTTCTACTAAAACGGCTTTTTGGAAGGCCATTAGTGGCTCTCAACCTGCAAATTCAGGGTATTTTTTTTTTTATGTCTTTATTGGAATTCTATTAAACTGATACTATTTGTCACTCTTCAATACTAAAATTTTCTATTGCAGTCAATCCTTAATATCAAACTCTTCTGATTAGATTGTAGCTTACCATGCTAGGTCTTAACTGTGTGTGGCTTACCTGTCTTTACTTACCATGTCTTAACCATGTCCATCTTTCTCATGAACTGTGATTGTGTTCACCACTAACTAGAGCTACTGCTCAAGGCTATCTCTTCAGACTACTTATTTTCTAGTTCTAGACTCCTGCACTTTTTCATATGCTGCAACTTCAGTACCCAGTCACTGCTAATACCTTGATTTTCAATATAGAAATCAATATACAAACTCACATTTGTACTCAGCTTCAAAATCAACTATCTATGAAACTTCTCTACCTAGACATATCACAGAATCTCAAATTTGACATGTCTAGAAATGAATATATAAGCACTATCTCATTCTTCAGTTCAGTTCGGTCACTCAGTCATGCCCGACTGTTTGCGACCCCATGGACTGCAGCGTGCCAGACTTCTCTATCCATCACCAACTCCCGAACCTTGCTCAAACTCATGTCAATTGAGTTGGTGATGCCATCTAACCATCTCAACCTCTGTTGTCTCCCTTTCCTCCTGCCCTCAATCCTTCCCAGCATCAGGATCCTTTCCAATGAGTCAGTTGTTTGCATCAGGTGGCCAAAGTACTTGAGCTTCAGCGTAATCATCAGTCCCTCCAATGAATATTCAGGATTGATTTCCTTTAGGATTGACTGGTTTGATCTCCTTCCTGTCCAAGGGACTCTCAAGAGTCTTCTCCAACACCACAGTTCAAAAGCATCAATTCTTTGGTGCTCAGCTTTCTTTATGGTCCAACTCTCACATCCATACATGACTACTGGTAAAAATCATAGCTTTGACTAGACAGATATTTGTCAGCAAAGAAATGTCTCTGCTTTTTAATATGCTATCTAGGTTGGTCATAGCTTTTCTTCCAAGGAGCAAGCATATTTTAATTTCATGGCTGCAGTCACCATCTGCAGTTATTTTGGAGCCTAAAAAAATAGTCTCTCACTGTTTTCATTGTTTCCCCATCTATTTGCCATGAGGTGATGGGACCGACTGCCATGATCTTCATTTTTTGAATGTTGAGTCTTAAGCCAGCTTTTTCACTCTCCTCTTTCACTTTCATCAAGAGGCTCTTTAGTTCTGCTTCCCTTTCTGCCATAAGGGTGGTGTCATCTGTATATCTGAGGTTATTGATATTTCTCCTGGCAATCTTGATTTCAGCTTGTGCTTCATCCAGCCTGGAATTTCACATGATGTTCTCTGCATAAAGTTAAATAAGCCGGGTGACAATATACAGCCTTGACGTACTCCTTTCCCAATTTGGAACCAGCCCATTGTTCCATGTACGATTCTAACTGTTGCATCTTGAGCTGCATACAGATTTCTCAGGAGACAGGTAAGGTGGTCTGGTATTCCCATCTCTTGAATAATTTTCCAGAGTTTATTGTGATCTATACAGCCAAAGATTTGGCATAATCAATAAAGTAGAAGTAGGTGTTTTTCTGGAACTCTTGCTTTTTTGATGATCCAATGGATGTTGGAAATTTGATCTCTGGTTCCTCTTCCTTTTCTAAATACAGCTTGAACATCTGGAATTTCATAGTTCATGTACTATTGAAGCCTTGCTAGATAACTGGATTTCCTAAAGCTAAAGAATTCTGCCCAATAGTATGTCTATACCAAATCCACAAGCCTATTTATCCCAGGATATTATTATTGCAATTTTTGCAATTTCTTTATAAACATAATAGCAATAGTTTTCTGATCACCAATTACTTGATTATTTCTGTCCAGATATCATTGTTTAAGGCATCTTCTCAAATTTTCCACTGAACTTTTCCCTGTAGCACAATAACATAAAAACAACTGTTCTGAAAAAATAGTGTTCCATGATCAAATAAATTTGAGGTATACTGCTACTACATACTTCCTTTGGAAATTTACTAGGTACACTGCCATATTATAAGCTCTGAAGGGGTATTTAAATTTTGAAGCCTACTGGGGTCCAGCCCCGGTTGGCTCCAGGGATTCCCTCAGGATGATGGCATTGGCAAAAAGGATAGAAATAGAGAAAGAGATAAGGAAAGAATTTTGCAGTTAAGAAAATAGAGGAGAGAAAAGAGGCTGATATTCCTTGGTTTACGCAGAAAGCCAATAAAGCCCCAGCACAGGACTTGCTGTGTTCACGTAGGCCGCAGGCGCCCTCTCGAATTGCGGAAGGTGCCCCACCTTAGGCACCTTCTTGAGTGCATCTTAGAAGCCCAGGCAGCAAAGTGAATGCAGAGGGCCCCTGCGCTCCAGGGGATCAGCCTGAAAAGGAAAAGGAAAGAGAAAGAAACGAGAAAGAATGACACGGGGAGACCAAGCTTTGAGCGAGGCCCATAGCTTTATTTTCAAAGGGAGCTTATATACCTTAAGTTGTGCATAGAGGATAATAGAGGGTGTGAAATCAGACAAAGTCAGCAGTCTTTGATCCTTATCGAGACCAGGCTTTCTTTTCTGCAAACTTATCGTATACAGATGGTTTAGGTGATTTACATCTCTTCTGGCTAGAAGGCCTGTTAACATTTTATGACTCTGATAAAGGTTTGTCAACCATAAGACTTATTTTCTCTAAGAGTAATTATTTTAAAGGTTTGGTGCCATCCTCTGAAGGTGTTAAAGTTGCATTCCTATAGAGCAGAGGTGCAATGGGTTTACAACAAGGAAATAATTTATTAGCTTAAGAGTCTAAAGTTGTTAACACCAAGGCCACTACTTATTTTTTCTATGTACCAACTATATTAATTAATATACTTCCAAGGATACAATACAGGGGATGTGGAAACTTGGCAGCAAGCATTGGCTCAACAATGAAATCTTCTACTAGTTCTAACAATTTCTAACTCTACGAGAGGCTCTATGCTATTTGAATATCTTAAGCTTCCTGTGCCTCTCACGGTTGGGAGACTGTAAACAATTGTATGCGTAGCTGTAGGAGTCGGGGTAAGCCTGTCAGGCAAGTTAGAGAGCCATCTGAGGGTTTGGATTGAAACACTCCTATTATGCCCAGGAGGCTAATTAGCTAGAGTTCTAAGTTGATTTCCTTCAGAGAAAAGGTGGTTGGGGATAGCCCCCCATGACTGTCAGAGGAGTTGGTGAAAGTCGTAAAATAGTAAAACAGACAGATGCTGGTTTTGGGGTAGATGCTCAGGCAGGTCCGGGTGGCGGGGGGGGGGCAGCCCTTGAGTCCTGACTCACCTTTGTATATCAGGCCTCTCTGTATGACCTTTGTCATGGGTGGGAACTCCCATGCTGGTTCCCGGCAAAGCCTATTTAACCTAGTCCAATCCCAAATTTTGAAAATTATTTGACAACAGAGCATTTACTAACATATCCTGGGGAGGTAGATAGTGTTAAGTGAAATACACTTTGGGAGATAGTGTTACATAGCATATAAGAAATAGTTTTTAATTGGTGCCCAAAACAAAATTTGCTTAGAATCAAGGCTTTCTAATAATATCGTTTTAGTAGGTACCTTTGGTAGATATTAAGATTCAAAATGAAATGTATATTTATCCCTAATGCACAGCATATATTGCTTCTGGGGGACCAAATTCAACCTTGTAAGGTGCCTCCATAGCTGGCACCACAATGGGGTCTTCTATATGCCATTTCCATTTGTCATAATGTCCATGGCTTCCGAATGCTTGAATGTGTGCCAAGAGCTATGAATACATGAGCATAAACCCATCACCTTATTTCTTTTTCTGTCCAATTCCATGGTCAGAAATAGGATGCTATTTGAACATCCTAACCTAGCAGACATGTTGCTGACAGAAGCATGGCAGGCAGGGAAGGCATACAAATACCATATGTATACAGTCCAGGAAGAGCAAATCTTCTTGATAACTGGAGTCAAAAAGAAATGAAATTATAACCAGATTCCCTTGAGTCAGGATGCAACCTCAGACTTTACATTGATCTCTACCACTGGAAGTCTGGGTGCTAAGCAGTATTAGTAGATCAACCATTTTGTGAATAAGTCTGTTTTATTGATCCCTTGCATAACCTACATTTCTACCATCATGACCTCTTTGTTTATGAGCCTTTGAACAAGGACAGGAATGTCCAGGTAAAGAGACTTCATCCTCTGGGTGAGTCATCTATCTACCTGATTCTTCAGAGTCTCTTCTATCACTGCTATCTTTTGATAAACATTCCCATGGAATATAGACAGCCTTCCACTCTGTGCCCATTCTAAGAGTCTCATCCACAAGTCTCTTGTTAAGATTACTGTTTCATCAAATAATCAATTTCATTTTTTCCAAGTCCCTGACCCACCTGTTGCAAAGAGGCCTCCCCTTTCATCTGGAATATCATGGAGAACCATCTTTGAACCAGGTTCAAAAATGCTAGCTCACAGGATTTAGGGTACTTCTCATAAAGAGTGGAGAAGAAAGTGGCAATGAAGCAAGAGGAAGTGTGCTGATATTAACCACCTGCTCATAACACTTGGTAGTGCCTCCTTTAGGTCTCAGTGGAGCCTGATCAAATATGCACCACAGCCTTTTTGATGACAAGGCTGCCCTTGAACATGCTTCAGCATTTGGTGGATCAGATAACACCCAGTTTATGTCAGATAGCTCAAGCTGTGTGAACATTTGGTGTCCCAAGTGTGGAGATTGAGTTTCCACCAAGATCGAGGTTAACCACAATAAGAAACACAAATATGGAACTCACTGTTGGCTTTATGTACAGTAATTTATTGAATCATCACAGTGACACATAAAGTAGGTGCTATTGTCTCCAATCTTCAGAGAAGAAATGTGGCACAGTCTAATTGTTACATCTCTGGCCATACAGCTAATGAGGGAGAAAGATAAGATTCAAACTCAGACAACCTAGCTCCAAAGGTGACAGTCTTAACACTTCCCTGCATTATGACACTTCAGTTCTAAGCCAAGAGTGATTTTTTGAAAGCAAATCATTTGAAGAAAGCATGACTTTACTTTAAAATCCTCAAGGTCACTCCTGTGATTGTCTTTTGAGGGCCTGCCACAGTTTCTATACAGTATTCCCTACTGCCACAATCACTTTAAGCTGGGTCATAAAGTCCAAGTGGTATTCATTTCTAAGTATCTGAAATTCTTATGATCTTCCAAGCAACTCCTAAAAAATTTAAAATTAACTACTGAAACAAAATGATACTGTATTAAACTAGCATGATTTTATAACCTCTCATTATATATTTTTCTTTAAATTTTAATTATTCATTTTTCCTACTATTGCTTATTTTATTAACAACCAAAGACCTAAATTTCATTAACCTGCCATTTTGTCTCATGTCTCTGCCTCTGAACTGAGAATATAATACAACAAAAATCTGTCTTTATCAAAGAGAGAGATCGTTATCGTATCTCTTTTTTAAAAAAAAATATAGATACTGTTCTTTTTTAGCCTGCATTAATGATGGTTGCCATATGTCTCATACAAATATAGACTCTTCTCAAACCTCTGGGCATTATATTCAAGAAGGAGACTACTAATTTTTGCACCTTTGTCTTTAAATTTTGCCTCTTTGTCCTCCCATAAGCAGGACAAAAAGAAGAGCATTTCTTTAACTTATGTCACCACTTAGAGTCCTTTCCCTCAGGACCCAGAACAAACTTTTTTTTTTTTTTTAAATTCTGAGAGCATGATCTGACCCTCCAAAATGTTTTCAAGAAGTTCAACTTTTGGGGATTTTTTTATTCACAGCTTTCAGCAATTTAGTTTCAATAAGAATAATAGCATGGAAATTATATCCACAGCTATGAATTTGTTAGATTAACTCAGTAGTGCATTTTCACCATAGACCTGCCAATTAGTTTTGCTCTTTGAATTCCTTCCACCACACCTATTGATGCTAAAAAACTGCCCCCACCTTCTGCCCTTCATTGGTCACTGAATCATCCCAGCTAGTATTTCACTTTCTTGGGGATCACATTCTGAAACAATTAATCTAATGAACTAATGACATATCACAAGTAGTTTTGTGTGACATATTTGAAGGTGGAATTATGTCCTGTTCACCTTTGAAATCCCCACAGTTTTATACAATGTATTAGAACAAAATAGAAGTAAAATTAATGGTTATTGAATTAGACGAGACCCAGAGACAAAGTCCACACATTTGTAGGTCACTTAATCAGTAATAATAGAAGTAGTGATTTCCAATGTAGGTGTCATTTGGAGAGACACCAGAATCTTCCATATAGGCAGTTTCCTACTTGTCATATTGTCAGCCAGGCCCAGTGGAGACACTCTGCTTATTTGGCAATTTGATTTCAAATTCCATGAAAGAGATGTTGTGATTTTGCATCTCAGGGTTTGGGTCTATAATTGCTCTGGAAAGCAACACTTAGAGAATCTCAGAGTAGAGATAAACATAAGACTGTCCCAGTATAGCATCTTCTAATCTGTGATTCTGTTCTATGATCTCCTGTCAAACAAGGAAACAGATGAATTATTCTCTCTGCCTTTTTTATATTTACTCCTCTAATTAAGCTTATGTTAAGTCCCAGGAAGAAACTTTATTTTCTTGAGATCAACTATGAATTCCTTAATGTAGGCATCTACTGTATAACAGGCAATAGGTGGTGGAAGCTAGAAGGGCAGGATGGAAGTGCCAACACTAATAACCTCTTCACCTCCAAGGAGCATTTGCTTTAGTAAGTGGTAGAATTTGAGTCTCTAGTTCACACTGATAGAGTTATACCAATAACTCTTGGGTTGAATTTTCCTTTTGGGAGGGGAAGAGTGCTACGGTATAGTAAAATACTTATGAATTCATGAGATCTAGATAGAATCAGTGGCAAATGAGTGACAGAAGTATATTTGTAAGTAATTGTACCAGAACCCTATGCCAAACCTCTTTCTCAGAGTGTTATAAGCCTTTCTCAGAATAAGTGCTTTGTATCCTTATTCTTATCATAGTAGATTACCATTACCATTCTGGTAATGATAAAACACATGCTATAAACCAATACAATTTTATGTCCAAATGATATAGTCACATAGTCATATAATTAAATAAATCCTAGTTATTTACAGAAAGCCTATTTTTATCAGATCATTTTCTTCAATGAGTATGTAGTCCCTTCTCACTTAATTTGTTTGATGCAGGTTCAACCCTTTCACTGTTTGTACAAATAAGGATATATTAATGGTTTTTTATAATATTGTATATCACTGTATCACTCTCTCCCACCTGGCACCCCATACTCTTTCTGACTGTTATTGAACCACTATTTTCCATCATTTTTTCCCAGTAATATATGCCAAATCATGGATCTACAGATTATTTTTATTGTAAAACCTGTCAATTAAAAAATCAAGAGTATGAATTATCTTGAGTACACCAAGGTTGAAGTGTTCTGTTGGCAAATTATTGTTATCTTTTTCATATGCTAATTTGGATATTGTACAAAACACTTCTTTCTTTGTATGTTTCGAAGTCTCATTATATACAAAGTTTGTCTTTTGGTGAAATAAAATAATTTTTCAGGTCTTGAAAAAATAAAACATTGACCTTCCAGCTAATTACATGTATATGTCAGATCTGATAGTAATAGAACAGGATCAGAGTTGTGGAAAGAAAAGAACATTTTGTTCCTAACTTCCTACATACTGATTTTTTGTAAAGTACTGTGAATGGAGATGAGGAAATGAGTAATATCAAATAGAACTTCAGTTCAAGCTGAAAGAAGAATAAGGAAATAGAATTTAATGATATAATTCATTTAATAGTTATTAACGTAGTTTATTCTAAAAAGTGCTTTGAGGGGTACATAAAATCTTTACCATAGATTTTACCATCAGTAGTTTATGATTTAATTTAAAAATTAAAGCAAAAGAAGAAGACTAGATAAGACTGTTTGTTTATTCAGGGCTAATTGGATGAGGTGGATGGTGATGCTGGAATTTTAGAATCACCAAGAGATAGAAGGGAAAAATCCTTTTCGTTTAGGAGATTTTTACATTTTATCACATAAAGGAAGATGGCACAGAGCATTTAGATTCATCAGAAATTACATACAAATATGGAATATTTCAGGCTTTGTGGTACAAATGAAATAATGACTTCACTAATAATTTTCAATCAATATCTATGAAAAAATAGTGAGTTCTTTTGGCACTGTTAATTTCAATTGCATGTCTATAAAACTGACCACACAGGGAATATAATCATTCAATAGGATGGCTAGTGGGTTTCAGATCAGTTCAGTCGCTCAGTCATGTCCGACTCTTCGTGACCCCATGAATCGCAGCACACCAGGCCTCCCTGTCCATCACCAACTCCCAGAGTTCACCCAGACTCACGTCCATCGAGTCAGTGATGTCATCCAGCCATCTCATCCTCTGTCGTCCCCTTCCTCTCCTGCCCCCAATCCCTCCCAGCATCAGAGTCTTTTCCAATCAGTCAGCTCTTCGCATGAGGTGGCCAAAGTACTGGAGTTTCAGCTTTAACATCATTCCTTCCACATAAATCCCAGGGCTGATCTCCTTCAGAATGGACTGCTTGGATCTCCTTGCAGTCCAATGGACTCTCTCAAGAGTCTTCTCCAACACCACAGTTCAAAAGCATCAATTCTTTGGTGCTCAGCCTTCTTCACAGTCCAACTCTCACATCCATACATGACCACAGGAAAAACCATAGCCTTGACTAGACAGACCTTTGTTGGCAAAGTAATGTCTCTGCTTTTGAATATGCTATCTAGGTTGGTCATAACTTTCCTTCCAAGGAGTAAGCATCTTTTAATTTCATGGCTGCAGTCACCATCTGCAGTGATTTTGGAGCCCAAAAAAATAAAGTCTGACACTGTTTCCCCATCTATTTCCCATGAAGTGATGGGACCGGATGCCATGATCTTCGTTTTCTGAATGTTGAGCTTTAAGCCAACTTTTTCACTCTCCTCTTTCACTTTCATCAAGAGGCTTTTCAGTTCCTCTTCACTTTCTGCCATAAGGGTGGTGTCATCTGCATATCTGAGGTTATTGATATTTCTCCCGGCAATCTTGATTCCAGCTTGTGTTTCTTCCAGTCCAGCGTTTCTCATGATGTACTCTGCATATAAGTTAAATAAGCAGGGTGACAATATACAGCCTTGACATACTCCTTTTCCTATTTGGAACCAGTCTGTTGTTCCATGTCCAGTTCTAACTGTTGCTTCCTGACCTGCATACAGATTTCTCAAGAGGCAGGTCAGGTGGTCTGGTATTCCCTTCTCTTTCAGAATTTTCCACAGTTGATTGTTATCCACACAGTCAAAGGCTTTGGCATAGTCAATAAAGCAGAAATATATGTTTTTCTGGAACTCTCTTGCTTTTTCCATGATCCAGTGGATGTTGGCAATTTGATCTCTGGTTCCTCTGCCTTTTCTAAAACCAGCTTGAACATCAGGAAGTTCATGGTTCACATATTGCTGAAGCCTGGCTTGGAGAATTTTGAGCATTACTTTACTTGCATGTGAGATGAGTGCAGTTGTGCGGTAGTTTGAGTATTCTTTGGCATTGCCTTTCTTTGGGATTGGAATGAAAACTGACCTTTTCCAGTCTTGTGGCCACTGCTGAGTTCTCCAAATTTGCTGGCATATTGAGTGCAGCACTTTCACAGCATCATCTTTCAGGAGTTGAAATAGCTCCACTGGAATTCCATCACCTCCACTAGCTTTGTTCGTAGTGAATCTTTCTAAGGCCCACTTGACTTCACATTCCAGGATGTCTGGCTCTAGGTCAGTGATCACACCATCGTGATTATCTGGGTCATGAAGATCTTTTTTGTACAGTTCTTCTGTGTATTCTTGCCACCTCTTCTTAATATCTTCTGCTTCTGTTAGATCCATACCATTTCTGTCCTTTATCGAGCCCATCTTTCCATGAAATGTCCCCTTGGTATCTCTAATTTTCTTGAAGAGACCTCTAGTCTTTCCCATTCTGTTGTTTTCCTCTATTTCTTTGCATTGATCACTGAAGAAGGCTTTCTTATCTCTTCTTGCTATTCTTTGGAACTCTGCATTCAGATGTTTATATCTTTCCTTTTCTCCTTTGCTTTTCGCTTCTCTTCTTTTCACAGCTATTTGTAAGGCCTCCCCAGACAGCCATTTTGCTTTTTTGCATTTCTTTTCCATGGGGATGGTCTTGATCCCTGTCTCCTGTACAATGTCACAAACCTCATTCCATAGTTCATCAGGCACTCTATCAGATCTAGGCCCTTAAATCTATTTCTCACTTCCACTGTATAATCATAAGGGATTTGATTTAGGTCATACATGAATGGTCTAGTGGTTTTCCCCACTTTCTTCAATTTAAGTCTGAATTTGGTAATAAGGAGTTCATGATCTGAGCCACAGTCAGCTCCTGGTCTTGATTTTGCTGACTGTATAGAGCTTCTCCATCTTTGGCTGCAAAGAATATAATCAATCTGATTTCATTGTTGACCATCTGGTGATGTCCATGTGTAGAGTCTTCTCTTGTGTTGTTGGAAGAGGGTGTTTGCTATGACCAGTACATTTTCTTGGCAAAACTCTATTCATCTTTGCCCTGCTTCATTCCGTATTCCAAGACCAAATTTGCCTGTTACTCCAGGTGTTTCTTGACTTCCTACTTTTGCATGTCAGTCCCCTATAATGAAAAGGACATCTTTTTTGGGGGGTGTTAGTTCTAAAAGGTCTTGTAAGTCTTCATAGAACCGTTCAACTTCAGTTTCTTCAGCATTACTGGTTGGGGCATAGACTTGGATTACTGTGATATTCAGTGGTTTGCCTTGGAAACGAACAGAGATCATTCTGTCATTTTTGAGATTGTATCCAAGTACTGCATTTCGGACTCTTTTGACCATGATGGCTACTCCATTTCTTCTGAGGGATTCCTGCCCGCAGTAGTAGATATAATGGTCATCTGAGTTAAATTCACCCATTCCAGTCAATTTTAGTTCGCTGATTCCTAGAATGTCTACATTCACTCTTGCCATCTCTTGTTTGATGACTTCCAATTTGCCTTGATTCATGGACCTGACATTCCAGGTTCCTATGCAATATTGCTCTTTACAGCATCGGACCTTGCTTCTCTCACCAGTCACATCCACAGCTGGGTATTGTTTTTGCTTTGGCTCCATCCCT
The DNA here is from genome assembly GCF_029378745.1 of Bos indicus. Lineage (NCBI taxonomy): Eukaryota > Metazoa > Chordata > Mammalia > Artiodactyla > Bovidae > Bos > Bos indicus. The sequence continues at coordinate 35,221,743 of NC_091770.1, forward strand.
TCATTCTTTCTGGAGTTATTTCTCCACTGATCTCCAGTAGCATATTGGGCCCCTAATGACCTGGGGAGTTCCTCTTTCAGTATCCTATTATTTTGCCTTTTCATACTGTTCATGGGGTTCTCAAGGCAAGAATACTGAAGTGGTTTGCCATTCCCTTCTCCAGTGGACCACATTCTGACAGATCTCTCCACCATGACCCGCCCGTCTTGGGTTGCCCCATGGGCATGGCTTAGTTTCATTGAGTTAGACAAGGCTGTGGTCCTAGTGTGATTAGATTGACTAGTTTTCTGTGAGTATGGTTTCAGTGTGTCTGCCCTCCGATGCCCTCTTGCAACATCTACCATCTTACTTGGGTTTCTCTTACCTTGGGCGTGGTGTATCTCTTCACGGCTGCTCCAGCAAAGCGCAGCTGCTGCTCCTTACCTTGGACAAGGGGTATCTCCTCACCGCCGCCCTTCCTGACCTTCAATGTGGGATAGCTCCTCTAGGCCCTCCTGTGCACGCAGCCACCGCTCCTTGGATGTGGGGTTGGTACTCCCAACACTGCCCCTTGTCTCGGGCACGGGGGCATGGGGTAGCTCCTCCCAGATGCCGCCCCTGACCTTGTTCGTGGGGTATCTCCTCTCGGCCGCTGCTCCTGACCTCGGACGCAGTGAGAGGAGCTACCCCACGTCCGAGGTCAGGGGCAGAAGCCAGGAGGACCCCATGCCTGAAGGGTGGCGGCCATGAGGAGTTACCCCAAGTCCGAGGTCAGGGGCAGCGGCTGAGAGTGCCAGGCTGCGATGGCGCAGGAACGGCGGAGAAGAGCCACCCAAGTCCGAGGTCAGGGGCGGCAGCCGAGAGGAGCTACCCCGCGTCCGACGTCAGGGGCTAGTGGGTTTATTGCATTTTAAATCTACTTATGCTTCCTTCAAGTAATATGCATTCTAAAGAACATTTCATAGACCCTATTGAATTACAGGAACAACATGAATTTCTTTAGGGAGGAGATTTAAATAAAAAAAAAAAAAAGATAAAAGTAGAAATCTGGGCTAGTGATACCAGAATTCCTCACACCAGACTATTGCAAGCCTTTTTTCTTTTTTTTGAGACAGAACACAAGAGAGTTTCAGACCTCAGAGACTGAGAAAGGACTGGAACCAGTTCCAGAAATCCAGCTTTATGCAAGTGACCTTATACCAATAAATGCTCTTAACTTTAATATTTTTCCTCTGAAATATGAAACTGGTTTCCTTCTTCTACTCTGTTCATCAACCAACTGCTGGAACCACATTGCATCACAGATGTTTTGGGTGTGTTTGAGGCTGAGTGATGGATACTTGGAAAAACCACATTGTTCACGCTCTTATAGGATCTCTCTTAAGGAAGCTAGCTCTCTTCATTTGGACAGATAAATTGAAGGTGAAAATGCCAGCATTAGCTGCTGCTGCTAAGTCATTTCCTTCTCCAATGCATGAAAGTGTAAAGTGAAAGTGAAGATGCTCAGTCGCATAAGACTCTTAGCGACCCCATGGACTGCAGCCCATCAGGCTCCTCTGTCCATGGGATTCTCCAGGCAAGAGTACTGCAGTGGGTTGCCATTGCCTTCTCCGCTAGCATTAGCTGGATTCTCTCAAATATTATCTCTGAAAATGGGCTACTTTCTGAACAGTAGACTTATAAAGTGGAAACTCAGCATTGTGCTTTTCTTTAAAAAATGCAAAATAATATGCATTTAATTAGTTATTTAGTTATTTGGCTGTATTGGGTCTTGGTTGCTGCATGTGAGACCTTTTAGCTGAGGAATGTGGGATCTAATTCCCCAACCAGGGATGAACCCCAGGCCCCCTGCGTTGGGCAGACAGAGTCTTATCTATTGGACCACCAGGGTAGCCCCTCAGCACTGTGTGCTACATGTATCTTTTCATGCCTTATCCCAAGAAGAGTATAGATAGTTATTCTCAATCTGTTATTCAATCATCATTATTTTCATGGGGAGCACGTGGGAAAGGACACAAGTTTAAGATACAAAAATCTAGTCCAGCCTTCTTATGAGAGAATTATGGCCAACTGTTCATCTCAGGCTAATGTGTTATGCTACAGTGGAAAGATGAATCAGAAGAGAATATCTTGTGAATTATTGGAAGTGAGAGAGTGTGACTCTTACTATCAAGGGGAGGCCTAGATCCTAGTTCTTAGTCAGCCAGATTCAGAATGGCCTTTCAGGAGAGCTGTTCAGGGTTCCCTCCATAACCTAAAAGTAATGCTAAGTAACGAAGCTGTGAGATATGAATATCTTAATCCACTATATCTATACTTGGGTAACAGTAAGAAACCAGTTCAGTTCAGTCACTCAATTGTCTCCAGCTCTTTGTGACCCCATAGTATGCAGCATGCCAGGCTTCCCTGTCCATCACCAGCTCTCGGAGCTTGCTCAAACTCATGTCCATTGAATCGGTGATGCCATCCAACCATCTCATCCTCTGTCATCCCCTTCTCCTACTGCCCTCAATCTTTCCCAGCATCAGGGTCTTTTCCAAGGAGCCAGTTCTTCACATCAGGTGGCCAAAGTATTGGAATTTCAGATCCAGCATCAGTCCTTCCAATGAATATTCAGGACTAAGTTCCTTTAGGATGGATTTGTTGGATCTCCTTGTAGTCCAAGGAACTCTCAAGAGTCTTCTCCAACATCACAGTTAAAAGTGTCAATTTTTCAGCACTCAGCTTTCTTTATGGTTCAACTCTCACATCCATACATGACTACTAGAAAAACCATAGCTTTGACTAGACGGAGCTTTGTCTGCAAAGTAATGTCTCTGCTTTTTAATATGCTATCTAGGTTGGTCATAGTTTTTCTTCCAAGGAGCAAGCATCTTTTAATTTCATGGCTGCAGTCACCATCTGCAGTGATTTTGGAGCCAACAAAAAATAAAGTCTCTCACTATTTCCATTGTTTCCCATCTATTTGCCATGAAGTGATGGGACTGGATGTCATTATCTTTGTTTTTTGAATGTTGAGTTTTAAGCCAGCTTTTTTACTCTCCTATTTCACTTTCATTAAGAGGCTCTTTAGTTCTGTTTCCTTTTCTGCCATAAGGGTGGTGTCATCTGCAAATCTGAGGTTATTGATATTTCTCCTGACAGTCTTGATTCCAGCTTGTACTTCATCTAGCCCAGCATTTTGCATGATATACTCTGCATATAAGTTAAATAAGCAGAGTGACAATATATAGCCTTGTGCTACTCCTTTCCCAGTCTGGAACAAGTCTGTTGTTTCATGTCTGGTTCTAACTGTTGCTTCTTGACCTACGTACAGATTTCTCAGGAGACATGTAAGGTGATCTGTGTTCCCATCTCTTTAAGAATTTTCCACATTTTTTTTGTGATCCACACAGTCAAAGGCTTTGGCATAGTCAATAAAGCAGAAGTAGATGTTTTCTAGGGAACTCTCTTCTTTTTTTGATGATCCAACAGATGTTGGCAATTTGATCTCTTGTTCCTCTACCTTTTCTAAATCCAGTTTGAACATCTGGAAGTTCTCAGTTCATGTACTGTTGAAGCCTTGCTTGGAGAATTTTGAGCATTACTTGGCTAGTGTGTGAGATGAGTGCAATTCTGGGGTAGTTTGAACATTCTTTGGCATTGCCTTACTTTGGGATTGAAATTAAAACTGACCTTTTCCAGTCCTGTGGCCACTGCTGTGTTTTCCAAATTTGCTAGCATATTGAAAGCACCACTTTCAAAGCGTCATCTTTTACGATATGAAATAGTTAAGCTGGAATTCTATCACCTACACTAACTTTGTTCTTAGTGATGCTTCCTAAGACCTACTTGACTTCACACTCCAGGATGTCTGCTATAGGTGTGTGATCACACTATTGTGGTTATCTGGGTCATTAGGATCGTTTTATATAGTTCTGTGCATTCTTGCCACCTCTTCTTAATATCTTCTATTTCTGTTAGGTTCATATCGTTTCTGTCCTTTTTGTGCCCATTTTTGCATGAAATATTCCCTTGGTATCTCTAATTTTCTTGAAGAGATCTCTAGCCTTTCCCATTCTATTGTTTTCCTCTATTTCTTTGCATTGATAACTTAGGAAGACTTTCTTATCTTTCGTTGCTATTCTTTGGAACTCTGCATTCAGATGGGTATATCTTTCCTTTTCTCCTTTGCCTTTAGCTTCTCTTCTTTTCTCAGCTATTTGTAAGGCCTCTTCAGACAACCATTTTGCCTTTTTGCATTTCTTTTTCTTGGAAATGGTCTTGATCACTGCTTGCTGTACACTGTCACAAACCTCTGTCCATGGTTCTTCAGGCACTCTATCAAATCTAATCCCTTGAATCTATTTGTTTTAATTTTTTTGGAGTTTTGTTTGAGTTTTCTGAGTGATCTCAATAATAAAACAGTCTTTTATGACTTGAATTTCCTAAGGTTCTAAAAAACAGTGTGTAAGGCATGAATGATTCATTTATATTTTTCACACTGTGTATCTATCTTTAATGTTGTAAAATGGTTCACAAGTTAAAAAAAAAGAAATTAAAAGTGAAATTACATGTCACTTTGTGCAGTTATTATACCATATATGTAGAAAAGACTATCGACTGACTCTTTTGTGGCATTGGCTAACCGAAACTCTTAATTCATCACTCCTCACAAAAGCCCTGCTATGTAAGAAAGACAGTCACTGAGCATAGTTATTTATGTAGAGACAGTTTTATAGAACATGAAACAGTGGGCTAGAATACCACCTGTTGGTTGGCAGCAAGTGCATAGAGCTCATTAGTACTTTATTTGCTTTTTCTGCTTAGATTAATTAATTTATCACTTTACTGTATGGATTTTATCCCTCTTTCACAAGTTATTTTAATAGTTTTATTTCTCAAATGTCATGTAATTCCATCCCTAATTTTTAAGTCTTAGATCTCTACATATCTCTGTTCTCAAGTTTGATTTGATATCAGTAATTGGAAGTTTCTAAACATAATCAGCAAGCAAAACAGTCATGATCTCAATGAGATGGTCTATAGTTAGATATTAGAAGCATTAATATTCTAAACCATAACTGGGTAAGGTAGTAAAGTTCTTTTCCCCTGATTTCTCTCCAAGGTTCCAAATATATTTATAGAGTTTTTACATGGACATTGTATTTTTCAAAATTCTATCCAGAGGCCAAGAGGTGACTTAGTTGACCTCCAGAAAACTCATTCTGCTGAAACAATAAGGTTACAAAGAGAAACTTAATAGTATTCTAATAGTTTTAAATATACCAGTGTTTTCTCATGAATTATTTTAATATACACATTTGATATCATTTTGTGATTTATGCTTATCTTTTATAATGCAGTTGATATGGCATTAGTGGAATTTCATTATGCAGTGAATAGTTATTTTGATGAAGAAAGTGATTAAATTTAATTTCAACCAAATATTAGATTGTATAATAGTATTTTCTCTGTTGAATGTTAATATAAACAAAATCTCTCTTAGTGTTGTGAGCTGAGAAATGTATTTTGAAAGCATAATAAGTACTAAAAAGAAAAAGAAATTCTAAAAACAAAGAGTGAGAGGAGATTGCAAATTATAAGCTTATACAACTTCAGTGTATTGCTGATTTAAGAATGTTAATGTGGTTTGGCTGTGTTTTGTGCCATCTATTACTTCGACTATATTACAATAATGTGCAAGTAAATACATGTAAGTAGCATAGGCCCCCTCCACTCATTCCTCCTGTTTCAGATCTGTCCCAGCAAAATGCTCAGCACCACTAATTATTAGATAAATGAAAATCAAAACGGTAGTGAAGTATCACCTTACACCAGTCAAAATGGCCATCATCTAAAAGTCTACAAATAATAAATGCTATAGAGGGTGTGGAGAAAAAAGGACTCTCCTACACTGTTGATTAGAAGGGAAATTAGTACAGCATTTATGGAGAACAGTATGGAAGTTCCTTAAAAAACTAGAAATAGAACTATCATATGATCCAACAATCTGAAACCATAATTTGAGAAGACATATGCATCCCAGTGTCCACTGTAGCACTATGTACAATAGACAAGACATGGAAGCAACCTAAATGTCCATCCATGAAGAAATGGATGAAGAAGATGTGGTATGTATATTCAATGGAATATTACTCAGCTATAAACAGGCATGAAATAATGCCATTTGTAGCAACACAGATGAATCTAGAGAGTCTCATACTAAGTAAAGTAAACCAGATACAGAAAAATATGATATCACTTATATGTAGAATCTAAAAACAAAGTGATACAAATGAACTTACATACAAACTAGAAATGGACCCACAGACATAGAAAATAAACTTAGAGCTACCAAAGGGGAAAGGGTGTAGGGAAGGGATAAATTAGGAGTTTGGGATTAACATATACACACTACTGTAAATAGAATAGATAGCCAACAAGGACCTACTGTATATCTCTCAGTTGTGTTTGACTCTTTGTGACCCCATGATATATAGTCCATGGAATTCTCTAGGCCAGAACACTGGAGTGGGTAGCCTTTACCTTCTCCAGGAGATCTTCCCAACCTAGGGATTGAACCCAGGTCTCCCTCATTACAGGCAGATCCTTTGCCAGCTGAGCCACAAGGGAAACCCAAGAATACTGGAGTGGGTAGCCTATCCCTTCTCCACTGGATCTTCCCTACCCAGGAATCGAACAGGGGTCTCCTGCTTTGCAGGTGGATTCTTTACCAACTGAGCTATCAGGGAAGCCCTATATCTCAGGGAACAACACTCAATATTTTATAATAACCTATAACAGAAATATATTTATATGTATAACTGAAACACTTTTCTATACACCTGAACCTAACACAGCATACTAAATCGAGTATAAATTCAATTTAGAAAATAGAAAAATAAATACAATAAGGATAAAAAAAAAAAGATTCCTAAGAAAAAAGAGGCATTTAACTGAGTTCTAATCTTAGGTCCTCAGAAGGTAAATATGGCCAGCTTTGAATGTTTATGGCAACTGTAATTATATCTGGGTGATAACAACTTCATCCTCTATCCCTTCAATTCAAATTAAAGCTTTTTACACACACAACCTATACTCCCAGTTCTACACAAGAAACATAGAGACATTTATAGAAAATTGTGGAAACCTACACCTTATTCAAAAAGCTAGTTGTTCCGACGTTTTAGAGTTGCTGTGGTGATCGTGGCCTTGTTTCTTGAACAGTTTTTCTAAGAATCACAAGAAAAGATGTGTGATGTCTTTAATTGCTGATACCAGTTGGGAACATTCTTCTATTTCTCGGAAGCACATAGGCTCAAGGCTAATTTTCCATCCAGGTATAAACGTGACTATAATGCTTAGCTTTCATACATACCTAGTATTAAGCCACCGAAACATACACATTGACCAGATTGATTTATGCCTACTTCAGTAGAATTCTATGGGTGTTATAGCCAAATGCTCCAGGAAACAAACTTACTGCAGTTTATTGCACTGGTGGGTCCGAGATAGAGTTTCCTCTTTAGCTAGGGACCCCGACCAACTTTTGTGAAAACCTTATATACCTTAAATGCACTGCTCAAGCCCACATCCTCAAATTCCTTAAACCTAACCTGGAGAGTGTTAAAGGGAGATACAGTCAGGTTACAGCCATGATTCATGATCAGAAGGGTCAGCTGGTTATATACATTGTAGCCTACACCAATGGGTGCCATAAAGATTACAAAGGTGACTGACTACATAGAGGATTACTACATTCATTTTGGTGATGGGAAATCTTGGTATGGATTTGGCATTTATCAGTCCAGCAGGCCAGTTAGGCCATAGGTATGTTTTCTCCACGGCTACCAGGCACATAGTCCAAAGCTCACTGAAAGCGCAAGATGGAGTTTCCTTCTCTTTCCAGATGGAGTCAGCTCAGCCTGTTCCTTTCCTCCCTCGTCCCCACCTCTTTATGCTCTCAAATTCCAGTATGACCGTCACTCATTGGGATGTACTACATTTTAGGTTTCCTGGTATGTATTTGGGTAAATGAAGTCAGATTCTGTGATACAAAGTTAACAACACATTGGAGAATACAAGGTCCACATAACAGAATCAACAGAACAACTATAACAATAGTTAATATAATATAGTTTTCCACCAATCACCCTTTACCCATGATAGAATAGAAGTCCAAAAAAGAAGATTATCATCAGACATGGTTTTTACCTGACCTTTCACGTCATCTAGGGCAGCTGATATATTGTCAGATAAATCAGGAATATATACACAACATTCAACTTTAATTATAGCACAGGTCCATCTTTGTACTGAAACTATGGTTAGTCTCAAGATGATACCAGCAAGTCCTTGTAGCAGCAGCTGACTGTAAAGCTTCATCTCTTCTTCTTCTTTAAGATGCTCTTGAGTTCATGGGGATCAGTGGGGTCCTTCTGTGTAGTCCACTTGGTGTCCTCTGGGTCTGTGTGGTATGCTCTCTTCACCCTCGTGTGGTAGATCCAGGGAGTGACACCTGCAACTTTAACTGCCGTAGGGCTGGTTAGAACAACAGTATATGGATCCTTCCAATGTGCCACCAAGGAGTCGTGTTTCCAGTCCTTGACCACACCTGATCCCCGGGCACAAATTTGTGAATCTGTTCCCCAAGGGGGAACAGCACCCTTTTTTGTACAAACTTAGTTACCTGATTTATTACCTTACCCAGTTGTTCCATCTGCTGTGAAATCTCACCCCCGCCCCCCGCCCCGCTTACCTGAGACAAATTTGTTGACACCTGTTTTATTATGGAGGGGGCCTCCCATACACAGTTTTGTACGGAGAATAGCCATGGGACCATGGGGTCATCCTGAGTCTGAGCAGAGCCGTCGGAAGCAAGTCCACCCAGGAGCAATCAGTCTCTATGATCCACTTGGAGAGTGTCTCTTTCAGTGTCCAGTTGGTTCGTTTCACTATCCCAGAACTCTGGGGCCTATATGCCATATGTAATGTCTACTTGATATTTAGAACTTTACATACCTGTTGAATTAAGTTAGCTACAAAGGCAGGGCCATTGTCTGACCCTGTACTAGTTGGGAACCTGAATCTGGGGATTATTTCTCAAAGCAGACAGTGAGCCACTTCATTTGCTTTTTTAGTTCAGGTGGGAAAGGCCTCCACCCATCCTGAGAAGGTACATACCATGACCACTAAATAATGATAGTGTCGGCAGTGTTTTATCTCAGTAAAGTCCACTTCTAAATGTTTAAAGGGTGGGGTGCCTTTTAACTGTATTCCTGGAGGTTTTTGTTTATGTCCAGGGGCAGCATTGACCTGTCAGCAAGCAGAACAGTTCCAGGATTCCATTCTACATAAGGAGAAAAGTCATGGAATTAAGACATATTCTCGAATTAATTTTTCCATTTTGTCATGTCCCAAGTGAATTGCCTGGTGAACCTGAGATACCAGTGTGGGGGCTAATGCCTCAGGTACAAGTAACCTGCCATCTGGCAGTTCCCACCAGCCTTTTTCATTTTTGGTGGCCCTTTCTGCTTCAGCCAGCTGGTGTTGGGCCAGGGTATACTGTGGGAGAGTCAAAATAAACTCAGGCATTTTTGAGAGTACAAAGGTCCTGATAGATCCCCCACCAGCAACCCCAAATTTCTCAGCCCCATGTTTTGCAGCTTTATCTGCTAGTCAGTTTCCCCGTGCTTGGGGGGTGTCTTCCTTTTGGTGACTCCAACAATGCAGCACTGCTACCTTTTCAGGTTCCCATACAGCATCTAATAGAGTCAAGATTTCTTCTTTGTTTTTAATGTCCTTTCCGTTGGCTGTCAAAAGACCTGTCTCTTTATATAAAGCCCCATGTACATGTAAAGTAGCAAATGCATACCTGGAGTCTGTGTAAATGTTTGTCTTCTTACGTTTTGACAGCTGGAGGGCCCAGATTAGAGCATATAGTTTGACCCGTTGAGCAGACCAGTGTGATGGCAGAGAGCTAGCCTCAACGAAGGTTTTTTTCTTTGACTACTGAATATCCCAACAGTCATTGTCCTTGTCTCACCAGGCTGGTGCCATTGGTCTCTCAAGTCAGGTCTGCTGGCATAAACTTCTAGGATTTCCTTGCAATCATGTGAGGACCCACCTTCCCCCACAGGAAGGAGAGTGGCCAGATTCAGGGCCTGACAAGGCTCAATAGTAACATGGGGGTTCTCACATAACAGTCCCTGGTACTGAGTAATCTGGGATGTCTACAGCCATTTGTGGGGGTCCCCTCGCAGGAAAGTGTTGAGCTTATTTGGGACTTTTATGATCAAATCTTGTTCCAAAGTCAGCTTGGTTGCCTCCTGGACCAGTAAGGCAACTGAAGCAACTGCCTGTAAGCATCCCAGCCACCCAGTGGCAACACTGTCCAGCCATTTTGAGAGACAAGCCACGAGTCTGTCCCATGACCCCATAGCCTGGGACAATACTCCTATAGCCATCTTGTCCTTTGCAGTCATGTAAAGAGTAAACAGCTTAGCAAGGTCAGGCAGGCCCAAGGTGAATGTTGATGTAATTGTACCAGGATTGAGTCCTATTACCACTAGGACTTGTTGCTTTCCAAGCACCCCCACCACCTCCTCCCCCGCCGCCCCCACCCCCAGGGAGAGGGGTGGTCTTCTGCCCAGACCTCAGGGAATTGTTGAGTTAACTCTCTCTCGACTTTTAACCTGTCTAGTTTCCTTTTGGGAGATTGTGCAACCTCTATTCATCTTGAGGGGTTACCAAGAGGGAGAGTAAATAGGTGGTTGAGCCCACTCAAAGAGTGGGTCTTTGGCAGGGGGAAAAGGTCACTTGTGTCCCCAGTTTAGACAGTAAGTCTCTTTCCAACAAAGGTACTGGGCATTCAGGGATGTATAAAAATTCGTGAGTCACTTGGTGTCCCCCCATCTGACATTTTCAGGGTAGGCTTGAGACACAAAGGCTGCATTTATCACCATCTGAGATCCAATGGCCTCTGGATCTATTGGCCTCTGGATTATTGGTATAAAGTCTATAGGCCTTGCACAGTCTTTCATAGAACTCAGAGGGTGATTTGGCTTCCCTTTGAATCACTTCGGAGGGTTTTTCGATACTCATAGCTTTTCGGGCCTCCCTCTGGAGATCTTGTAAAATAGTCACCTGATATCTCTCCAGGTGGCCCCTCCCTTCCTCTCTGTTACAGTCCCAACTGGGCCTCTTATCAGGGGTGGCTAGTTCTGCCCACTGCTGCAGGTTTGTGGTACCCTCAGGTACCATTTCTCGTAACCATTTTCTGGCCTCAGTTAGGATCCTGTGTCTTTCCTCAGTGCTGAAAAGGGAGACTAGTAGTTGGATTATGTCATCCTATGTAGGGTGGTGGGTTCAAAAAATAGTCTCCATTAGCCTAATCATGGCTTGTGGCCCCCCAGAGTATGGCAGAGTGTGTCTCTGCCAGTATAATATATCCGTGGAGGAAAATGGCCGGTAATAATAGGCTACAGGGGGCTCATGGTAGTGCCCACATGCATCCTGAACTGGAGGCTGTAGTAGCTCTCTGAGGGGCATCTGTAGTGGGGTTCTTTCCCCCATTCCTTGGTGGAGCACAGCATCTGTCTAATTCCTGTATTTTCTTCCCCCTTCCCATCAGTACTCACCGGGAGTTGGGGATACAATCTAGGAGGTCTGGCTGAGGTGGAATCCTGATGGCATTGACCCGAGGTCTCCACCACTGGGATTGGAGCCTACCCAAATGGTGGCTCTATGATCCCCGGGAGAGCTAGCAGAAGAGCAGCGGCTTCTGCAGGAACTCCAGCTGGCCCTGGATAGGGCATTAAGGTGGCTCCAGTGGAGCACTGGGTGGCGGGTGCGTCATCATCCAGTATGGGGGAGGGGACAGGTCATCCCCGTCCAAATCCTGTAGAATAGAATTTCTTTTTTATCATCAGTCAATTGTTGTGCCATTAAATATTTTTCCTTCTCTTCTGGATACAGAACCTCATCCAAGGAGGAGGGTCTTGAGCTAACCCTAGCCATGAGTCAATATATGGATATTGATCCGGGTGTCCTGGCTCTCCTGTGATTACTGCATTGACTGCTTCCACTATTTTTTAGTTTGTGGTGTCCTCTGCCATTCTGCCTCCTTCCTAATTGGGGTGAGAAGAGCCTTACCTGACAGATTCCAGAAGGGGGATCAGTGTGTCTTCACCTACCAGTCGACATGGCCAAACCAGAACACAACGTGGTCCACGACTATTTCTTCTTAACTTTTGAAGTCCATTCTGCCTTGGTGGGCTTGATTGGGTGTGGATAAAAACACAGATGGGTTAAATATCCCACATCCCAGGCTGTCTCTGGAAAAGCCAGTTCGTACTCACTTATGTATCCCCCTCCTTCTAGCCTGACAGTTCTAAGCGGGTCAAGAATTTCACAGCAAATGGGACACCTCCTCGGGGATGGCAGAATATGAGCACACAAAGACCAAGTTTCTTCCCCCCAAATCCCTCTCACAATCGCCTCTCACAATTTACCTCAGGAGGATGCAGACATCACCTCCTTTGTAACATTCCTGGTCAGTGTGTTCTCCATTCCCTCCCAGGGGGTTGATCAGACTTCCTCTTCCACCCTGCTGTAAGCTCATGAACGCTCCTTACCTGAGTGCTCAACTCCCCTGCTGCCATCCACTACCCACTAACGTGAAAGATCCAGCCATCAAGGAAAGGAATCTTTCCAGAAGGGCGAGGCACCTTCTCCCATCTAGAAGATCTGAGCCATGAGGTCTCAGAGTAGCCCCAAATAGGACTTGTCTCCTCAAAGCAAGCAGTTTCCTGGCCAATGCACTAAATGTTATAGCCAAAGGCTCCAGGAAACAAACTCACTCAGAAGGACAGTGTGGATAGTGAAGTGCAGTTTATTACACTGGTGGGTCCGAGACAGAGTTTCCTCTTTAGTCAGGGACCCCGACAGACTTTTGTAAAAACCTTATATACTTTAAGTGCACTGCTCAAGCCCATATATCCCCAAATTCCTTAAACCTAGCCTGGAAAGTGTTAAAGGGAGATACAATCAGGTTACAGCCATGATTCATAATCAGAAGGGTCAGCTGGTTATATACATTATAGCCTACGCCAATGGGTGCCATAAAGATTACCAAGGTGATTGACTACATAGAGGATTATTACATTCTTTTTGGTGACAGGAAATATTGTTATGGAATCTGGTGTTTATCAGTTTATCTGGGAGGCCAATTTGGCCATAGGTGTATTATCCCCATGGCTACCAGGCACAGAGTCCAAAGCTCACTGAAAGCACAAGATGGAGTTTCCTTGTCTTTCCAGATGGAGTCAGCGCAGCCTGTTCCTTTTCTCCCTCCTGGGGACTTATTTTCTTCTGTAATATGGTTGTAGTAGAACTACAGGCCCAGGGGTAACTATGTAACTCTTAGGTAGGCAACCCTAGTCAAAACTTTAATCTATGTGAAATCTCATTTCATCTCCGCTGCTGCTGCTGTTGCTAAGTCGCTTCAGTTGTGTCCGACTCTGTGGGACCCCATAGACAGCAGCCCACCAGGGATTCTCCAGGCAAGAACACTGGAGTGGGTTGCCATTTCCTTCTCCAATGCATGAAAGTGAAAAGTGAAAGTGAAGTTGCTCAGTTGTGTCCAACTCTTCGAGACCCCATGGACTGCAGCCCACCAGGCTCCTCTGTCCATGGGATTTTCCAGGCAAGAGTACTGGAGTGGGGTGCCATTGCCTTCTCAGCATTTCATCTCTAGTAAAACAAAAAAGGGCAGCTAGTTCTCAAATGTATTCTATCTCTAATATTCTGTAATATGTAATATGTAATATGCAGGGCTGTCTAGCTGAATTGATTTCAATTGTTTAAAAACATTGCAGAGTTTAGGGCAACTGCCTTCACCTAACAAACTGAGTCTGTACTGTGTACAAAACTTTGTTCTAGGCATTGCAGATATGGTGGTACATAAAAGGATGAGATTGCTGATCTCACAGAGGTGACATTCTGCTGGGGGTGGTGGGAGGGGAGAGATAAGGACAAACATATGAATACATATTGTATAAGTTAGTTATTGACTGTAAAAGCTAACAGAGCAGCAAGCAGAGCAGAAAACTTTAGTTAAGGTCAGTGAAAAGGCCTGGCAGAGGAAGAGCCATTTAACATGAGATCAGAAGGATAAGAATTAGCTAAAGGAAGTGGTTTTCAAGCAGAAGCAGTTAAGTGCAGAGTCTTAAAGGTTTAATGTGCCTGGCGTGTCTGGGAAACAGAAAGAATCCGTGCCCTCAGGTGCAGTGATCCAGTGAGGTGGGGTATGAAAAGCAAATGAGGAGGCAGGCAGAAAATGCACTACAGGCAAGGAGGCACATCTGGGCTGCAGTAAGGACTTAGGCTGTTATTCTAAGAGCAGTGGGAGGCAACAGTCTGGAGATTTTCAGCATGGCAGGAGTATGCTTAGGTTTAGCTTTTGTAAAGATCATGCTGGCTTTTCTGAAGAGAATGCCTTCCTTGAGTTTTTATGTTACACAACTTTGGGCCCAATCACCTACAGAGATCTTAGTAAAATACCTCTTATAGTTATTGCTTCAAACCTTGACTTTACACAGAAAGAGGAGAATGAGTAAATTCTGCAAAAAACTAACATAGGAAGAAGAGTCAGTAAAGCCAATTGTATGGTATTTTGTATGTGTGTCGTGTTTAAGCAATTTTCTCTGTCAGAATATCTTTTTTTTTTTTCCCCCAAAGAGAGGAAAGAGAGGGACTTGATAATTTTAGCAAAATCAAGGAGTATCTTCAGCTCAGTTTTGGTTTCTGAAGTGGGTTGAGAACTACCAAACTCTATCAGTGTCTTTCAATGCAATAGGTCAGCACGAGACTTCCTGCAATTTAGAAGGACTCTGGGTCCCACACCCTGAGCTTCAGTTTTGTAATTGAAGCTTCCCCAGGGCCTGAATTGTTAAGGGACTCCTCACCTGACTGTGACAGCGGCCTCAGTGCAATCAGGGTCACTCAGCAGAAGAGAATGCACACACACACACACACACACACACACACATGCATGCATACACAGCTAGTTGTTTTTTATCTACCAGATTTTTCATATCAAGCCAAATTTTTACTCAGCCCTGCTAGCCCACCACTTCCACTTTCCTGGATTCTACTAATTCGCACTACAAATGCTTCTAGGCACCCTGCAGAGATGGAGTTTTATTCCCTTATCTAGCCTGAAGATAGATCGTTTCTGGTATATTTTAGATATATTCAGAGCCCTTTTACTTCTAAGTGTTATACAAATTTTAAAAGTGCTAGGAAGAGCTGTTCATTGGATGCTTCTAAACTTATGAAATGAATCAGTAGACATGACATCTGATCAGCAAAATTTCTCCTCACAATTTCATCGTATCTGGCAATTGATAATCACTACTATTTTAATATTATTTGATCTCAAGCTTACAACATTGTATCACAGGTGAATTGGTAAGGTTTCAAATCTTCACATTTCATAGATTTTAGAACTTGGAGATTTCAATGAATTTCCAAGGCTACAGATAAGTATTTTAGAGAGCCCAGGCCCCCTGTTGTTAGAACTGGGCTCTCGTGACTACATTCCACAAAAATAAACCTGCTTCTAAATTGGTTTTTATTCTCATCTAGAGGTTGAAAGTGCCTGGGACTTAGGAAAATGATTATTTATCTTACATTCTGACAGCATGTTGCTGCCATTCTTGTGATTTACTATGGAATGGAGAAAACATTGCCAACCAAGCATGTCAAAGCCATATCTCATTATACATTCCATTTGCTCTTCAGAGCATGGCTCTTAGTATATATGTACATATGCAGTTTCTATTGTAGCAATAAAATAAAATAAGCCAACTTGGCTATTTTACCTAGTGAAGGCCTTTAAATGTATGCAGCCTCTGGGATAAATCAAACGCTTCCCTGGATATTTGGATTATAGACATTCTTTGGATGACAGGATCCTCGGACTTCTACAAGAAAATAAACATAAAATAAGGAATGGTTTCTTACTGATGCTTTATTCTCACTGTCTCTCTAGAGCTCCAGATTCATCTGATGTCTGTCTTCACACCTGGATTATATCTTGATTTCTAGAGAGGCTTTCTCCGTTCAGATGCCAAAAAGAATACCACTAGCAGTATTTTGTCCAACCTGTGTGTTTTGCAAGTGCAATGAGAGGGTGAGTTTTCTCTTTATCTTTTTAAATTTTACTACATCCATCATTCTTGTTTGGCAAAGCAATCTCCTCTTAATACAGGAGGCTTCTTGAGATCAATATTCCAGATTAGAAAATGATAGAAATTAAGATGGTTGTCTGTTCTGGAGTCAGATGTCAGCTACTGATTATGAAGATAAAAGCATATTGGATCTGTTTATGGGCAGTTCTTCTGGATATTTGGTGTGTTCAGAGGTAAAGGGATGGAGAGCAAAATTTGCTGTCACTGTGGCTTCATTTTATGCTCAGTACCTGCTACAATTGCTTCTAGGCACCCTGCAGAGATGGAGTTTTATTTCCTTACATAGCCTGAAGATGGATCACTTCTATTATATTTTAGATATATTCAGATCTCTTTTACTTCTAAGTGTTTCACAAATATTAAAAATATTAAAAAACAGTTGTTCATTGGATGCTTCTAAACTTATGAAAAGAATCAGTAGACATGACATCTGATCAGCAAAATTTCTACTCACAATTTTATTGCATCTGGCAATTGATAATTACTGCTATTTTAATAGTATTTGACAAATATTAAATAATATTAAATATTTAATATATTACTACTATTTAATACTATTTTGATATTATAAACAAACAATTCAGCATACAATGTTGCTTTGTGATTCAGCATACAATGTTGCTTTGCCTTTCACTGTTTTATTGCTTTGCTATTTGAGCATATTATGCATTAGCTCTTCAGCAGGGAAATTTAAGGAGTGTTATTCTATTTATTTGAAGAGTCATATAATTATGAATTGATTTACTAGCCATTGTAATGCTACAAATGATAATTAATTTATTTGCATAATATGTAGTTCCATAGAAGTTCAATTATAATAAAGCATTTGCTAAATGTACCATGACAATAGTGTTTCCAGAGAGAGTGAGAGTCTGAGGCTGAAATCTCTTTAGTCTGTCAGTATGTGGTCATCATCATGGGCAATCCCTTCATTTCAAGATGGAAGGGAGGTTTCATTAGTCCATGGTTTACTCATCTACATTTTTTTTTAATTCTAAAATGTGATAATCAGTATCTTTCAAATATGCTAAAAAATCATATGAAATTGAGAATATTGATTCAGTTAATAGTCAAAATCCTTTGAGTCAAGTCTGGGATAGAGATACATAATTACTTTCAATTTTGCCTAAACAATGAGCTATCAGGGTCCAGGTCTGGACCTTGAACCCATGTCAGCTTCCATAGTTTGATGGGCTCCTTCCCTCAGTTAGTATATGGAGGGATGAAAAATGGAAGACTGTAAGTCCTTATTGTTTGAAAATACAGATTAGCACTGGGAGAAGGTTCCAGCTGCCAGTTCCAGTTTCCCAGACAGTAGCTCTAAGCAGGTGACATAAAAGCCAGACTGTCTTGGACCAAAGTGTTCTGAGTATTCCTCCACTAAAAATAATGCTTTTTCACACATGCCTATGAAAAAGGAAGAATCCCTCTTCTGGTTTATAGGTGCATCTAGCATATCCAGCTGAGTACCTTGGCCCCAGTTTGCCTCTCTGGGAAGGAGGAAAGATGCAGAACCAGTGTGCTTCTGCTTTACTAACAGAATCTTGTTAGTTTTTCCTTTCCAAAAAAAGTCTATTCCTCCAAACATGCCATGTAACAGAGTGGACTGTGTGCTGAACTGTGATGAAAAACAGACTGTGACACAGATAGGAATTATTTTACACAATAGTTGTCAACTCTACTTATAGGAAAATTTATTGTATCTGTTGCTAGTCTCTACCTAAAAGCTCCATGTGGGCAGGAATCATTTCACTGTGCTTCATAAGTATGGTATGTTGTCTATTTTCATTCATCTCAAAATATTTTCTAATTTTCCTAGTGATTTTCTCTTTGATTCATTAGTTATTTAGGAGTGTAATGTTTAATTTTCACATATTTGTGACCTGTCCACATTTCCCTTTGCTATTGATTTTTAATTTTTTTTTACATTTTGGTCAGAGAGCGTACTTTGTACATCAATCCTTTTAAATATATTAAGACTCATTTCATGAGACTGTATAAGGTCTTCTTTGAAAATGTTTCACGTGCATTTGAGAATATGTTTTGCTACTGTATGGAGTGTTGTGTAGACATCTATTGAGTCTACTCAACTTATAGTGTTGTTCAAGTTGTTGTTTCTCTGGATAGGTGTTCTAATCATTATTGAAAATGAAATACTAACATTACCAACTACCAGTGCTGTATTATCTTTTCTTTAAAATTCTGTCATATATTGCCCCATGTATTTTGAAGCTCTGGTGTTAGGTCCATATATGTTTACTACTGTTACATCTTATTGACTGACACTTTTATTATTAGGAAATATTTTTCTTTTTCTCTACAAGCAGTTTTTTTCTGTAAACCCTATGTTGTCTGAAATGAGCATGGCCACTCCAGATCTCTGTGTTTATTGTTTATTTGGCATATAAGTTCCATTCATTTACAGTTAGATCATTTTTAATTCATTCTAATCTCTGCCTGTTCATTGGAGCATTTTAATTTATTTCCATTTAAATTAATTATTGATAATTATGATTTAACATCTTTCATTTTGCTATTTGTTGTTTGCATGTGTTATGAATTGTTGTTTCCATACTCCTCTATTAATGCCTTGATTTGTATTAAAAAGATGGTTTTAGTGCATCATTTAAAATGCTCTGTTTTGCATTACTATAGTATTTTTAAAAAATTTGTGATTATTCAAAAGGCTATGATTAATACTTAATGTATGATAAAGTACACTAAAAAAGACAATACATCTATTTCTTATTTATAATCTTTCCTCCTGTCTGATTTAGTAGGCAACTACATAAAGCAATAACAATTGGTAACAATCTCTGTTGATAAACACACAATTTATATAAATGCAATTTGTGACAATAGCAGTATAAAGGAAAGAGAGATCAGAGCTGTATAGGAGCTTGGTATGATTGTGAAAGTATGCCTTCAAAACTCCAGCAAGAAGGTTATAGCTTCCTTAGCTTTTACATCCTATTTGCACAGAGCCTCAAGGTTAGTCTATTTGAGAGTTTAGGCCCTTTCTTGGTCTTTCTGGGGCATATACACAGCCCATATGTGCAAGGACTTCTAGATTCCTAAGTATGTATCAAAGTTTTTTAATGCACCTTATGGACATCTAAATTTATAGATAATTCTATTATTCTCATTGATTTTATGGGAAGAAGGTTTTTAGAGATCTTTACCCCACCATTTCTGTTGATATTCTCTGACAGTCACTATTTTAACCTTTAACTAAATGATTGTGCCACATAAGTGCTTAGGCAAATATCAAATTTCTCTTCCCTCCCCTACCCCTCACTGAATGACAAAATTACTGGAATGACTATTTCTTATAATTCAACTAAGATATGCTACATCTTGACATCTAAGCTCAAAATAAATGGTGGTTTAGTATACACAGGCTTTTATAGAGATATTTCTGTAAATGGAAAGTAGAAACTACCTTCTGGTTAAAGTTCCTTCATATGCCCATTTATTCCAGTGGCTTACTTAAAGCTCAGAGTCTTTAATCCCATTTATTATAAGAACAAATTTGCACACATAATGACCCTGCATTTGACTTATGGCTGCTTCATATCTTTCTTTTAAAGAAAATTTCTCATGTGTAGGAAATGCTCTGACTCTGAGTAGTTGAATTCCAGGGGCATCTGCTGAGATTTAGTTACTCTCTGCAAATGAGATTTTTCCAGTTAAATCCTCATTGTCCTTAGAAAAGACTCCATCAGTCTCTTAGCACATAACTCTATTCAATGAGTTAGAAATAAATTTAAAATGTACTTTCATTTTGTATTTTCATTAAACACAGTATTATAATGTTACCTTAATGATAATTTAGTCTGATCTGTATTCTAGAAATAATATTGTTATAGCAGAAAACTGACAAAACTGATGTTGCTTAATTTGTTTTGACTTGTCACCATTAGTTTTATTTTGTGATGAGTGACTATGCCATGGGAATTTTAAAGTTGGACTTTATTCTCAAAGCAGTAAATCTTTTTTAAGTATGTGGGATGTAGGTAATTCCCTCTGACAGAGAAGCTGGTGGACACTTGAAAATATGTGATTAAAGCAGCACCCTTAATAGTAGCATATATTCTATATTGTAGTAGAAACTGAGAAATGGATTCGTTACTGATGAAAGACTTCATCATCCTTCTGAAGGAGGAAACAGAACAGGCTCTATATTGAAAGCAGGACTCCATCTTGGGCTGGACTGGGGACTTTGAGCTATAAGTCCAGCATCTATGGAAATGACATACCAACTGGAAAACCAGGCCCCCAGAAGGAAGAGCCTCAGGGCTGTCCTTCCCTAAAAGAATAGCCTAATTATCTGTGTAACTGAATAGAATCATACATTCTATTATGCTTATTGGGGTATGACCACAGGCCTATTGATAACTGTCCACTGTTAACTGCCTAGACTTAAGGCATATGAATCAAGGGTTAACTTTGATTGTGTCTTTCTTTACCTTTGTTCAGACTCATTTCAGGGAATTTGGGGAAGTGGGTTTAGGCACATACACTTAGGTTATATAAGGTTTTCACAAAAACTAATTGGGGTCCTTGACTAAGAGAAGACTCTGCCTTGGGCCTGCTGGTGTAATAAACTGCACTCCACTATCTGCATTGTTCTTCTAAGTGAGTTTGTTTCCCAGAACAACACTTCTATAAATTATAAAAGGCCTATATTTACTATATGGCTACAATTATCCCCTACTTCTATTTGATAACATAGTAAGTGTAGGAATAAACTTGGAGCAGCATAGAATGGAGATTAACAGTAGGGTGACCATATATCATTGTTTGCTTTGTGTGTTAGTCACTCAGTCAAGTTTGACTCTTTGCAACCCCAGAGCTCACCAGGCTCCTCTGTCCATGGAAATCTCCAGGCGAGAATACTTGAGTGGGTTGCCATTTCCTTCTCCATTGTTTGCATTGGATCACCTTAATTTACATCTATGTTCCCAGTTTAATTATTAGCAGGGCCCTTTTCAACTCTCAAAATTATCTCAATTTGGATGTTAAATGACTAGCCTGGTTAAAAACACAGTCTCTGAAACTGGTTTTTGTAGATACAAATCCACATTCTTTTATTTTCTGCCTGTGTGAAATGTAATCTAGCTTTTCTATGCCTCAGTTTTCTAATCAATAAAATGGGAATGGCAATAGCATCTTCCTAGCAGGGTTGTGAAAATTAAATGTGTGTAAGGCTCTTGGAACAGTACCTGGCACTCAGCATATGCGCTGTATTGAATATAGAATCTCTTGTACCATTTGCAATAAATGCAATATCTAAACCACATTCATTAAAAAGGTTTCTATTGCCCCATGGTAGCAGTTAACTTCAAATTAATTCTTTAAGGGAGAATAAATACAGAGAAGGAAACAGCACCAGCAAAATGCTATGAAATATAATGAATGAAGTTAGTAAGAAAAGCAGGATGTATTATCAAGAGTAGTATTGAACTCTATCTCCCCCTCCAGGACAGAAACACTTTATATTAAAAATCAAAACAATATTCCATTATCTTTGTTATTAATTCACAAGTTTACATCTTTCTCGATCTGGGACTATCACAGACCCCTCCAAATTTGCTGTAGTACTATTTGAAAACCTTAGGAAATGAACAGCACTGTTTCTTTACTTGAAAACCTCTGAAGTTGAGAATTGTGCCTTCTGGTCCCTGCTGCTGCTAAGTCACTTCAGTCGTGTCCGACTCTGTGCGACCCCATAGATGGCAGCCCACTAGGCTCCACTGTCCCTGGGATTCTCCAGGCAAGAACACTGGAGTGGGTTGCCATTTCCTTCTCCAATGCATGAAAGTGAAAAGTGAAAGTGAAGTCACTCAGTCGTGTCTGACTCTTAGCGACCCCATGGACTGCAGCCTACCAGGCTCCTCCATTCATAGGATTTTCCAGGCAAGAGTACTGGAGTGGGGTGCCATTGCCTTCTCTGCTTCTGGTCCCTAGAGTATGCAATTTGCATTTCTAATGATTATAATACCACTGTACTTAAAGCTTCCCCCTTGGGGTAAATGTAAATCTCTATCTATTTCATCCCTTGCTTGGAGCTGTTCATTTCAATAAAAAATACAAAAACAGCCTTTTACCTAAAGACCACCACCTAAAACACACACACATGGAATAGTTAACACAGGATCTGGAGGAAGGTAATACAAGTCTTATTGCCTTGCCCGAACATAAGTGAAACAGTACTAAATTGAACTTTTTATTATCTTGTGTTGAAGAGATTTTTCCTGACTCATATATTCTGTTCACATTCTAAGGATGCAGAAGTGCCTGCAACAAGGCTTCAGTAACTTCTCTCTCTAATACATCAATGCCAGTCAAGAATATGGCAGCAGACAACAGCAAAACCAGTTCTGAATTGCAAACTGAAAATATGATTTTTCCCTTTAGAAGTAAAAAGGGAACTCGGTATTCTCATTAGAGATATAGCTTATAGACTCATGGAGTGAAAGGAAATTTTTAGGTAGATAGAACTATAATTCAATAATTTACCTTAATTAAAAATTCATACAAGATACAGACATTAGTGCTAGCTAGAGAGAAACAGAGGTAGAATTGTAACAGCTGTAGAATGGTTTGATTTTATTCCCTTACCTGTTCTACTTAAGCATTCCTTAATTTCTTTTGTCAATAAGATTTAAATATGGTGCAAAATGTAGAAGTTTCTTTTCTTTTTCTTCTTCAAGAGTTCAGAGGAACCTAGCTACCCACCGGTAGTGATGTCTGTGTGCTTACTCGCTCAGTCATGTCCAACTCTTTGTGACCCCATGGACTGTAGCCCGCTAGACTCCTCTGTTCATAGGGATACTCAAGGCAAGAATACTGGAGTGGGTTGCCATGTCCTCATCCAGGGAATCTTCCCAACCCAAGTCTCCCGCAGTTCAGGCAAATTCTTTATCAACTAAGGTACCAGGGAAGCCCAAGATACTGGAGTGGGTCTGACCCAGCAATCAAAACAGGATCTCCAGCATTGCAGGCAGATTCTTTACCAACTGAGCTACCAGAGAAGTCCCAACAGTAGTGAAGAAGGCTACAAATGGCCTCACCATCCACTGTGTATGGTGGATGAGACATGAGTCTTGCCCTTTGGGTAAATGGTGTCACAGAGAACTTTGTTTTGAGATTCTGTCATTTTTTAGGCTGCATAGAGTCCTGGGCTCCACTCTGTACTTTGCAGTGAAAGCAACAGTGACCAGAGCAAGTGTACCAAGGAATCTGTGTACTAAGAAGTGTTGTGTAATAAAGTGTTGTGTAATAAAGGTGTCTAGCATACTGCTTCCTAAATTAACTGCTATTTGAAGAGAAGGACACTATTTCAAACAGAAGCAATTATCTTGCATGGCTCTGAGAGCTCCTGTAGAAGGCATTAAGAGAGCAGTCTGTGAATTAAAGATATCTGCTAGATGTCTTGGGATAGCTATGGGCACTGGGCAAATAGGGAGCGCTATAAATATGGACAACTTTAATTATCTGTTATCAGATAATAGTCTATTTACTTTTTCCACCAATGAACTGGTTGTTTGAGCTATTTACATTATACAGTAGGCCATGGCATTAATTTTACTTTGGAAAAGCAGACCTAATAGAGGCAGTGAGGAAAAGAATTTGGAAAAAAAAATGAATGTGTATACACATACACACATGCATGTATACATATGTATGTATACATATACACACATACATGTATACATACACACATACACATATGTATATATATATATATATACACACACATACATACAGAGAAAGCAATGTTACCCCACTCCAGTACTCTTGCCTGGAAAATCCCATGGATGGAGGAGCCTGGTGGGCTACAGTCCATGGGGTCGCTAAGAGTTGGACACGACTGAGCAACTTCACTTTCACTTTTCACTTTCCTGCATTGGAGAAGGAAATGGCAACCCACTCCAGTGTTCTTGCCTGGAGAATCCCAGGGACGGGGGAGCCTGGTGGGTCGCACAGAGTCGGACACGACTGAAGCGACTTAGTAGCAGCAGCAGCAGCAACAGCAGCATACATACATATACACACACAATTGTATAGACAAATGTTATAGAAATGGTTCTTGTTTCTCTTCTCGCTTTGAGACTGTCAAAGAAGTAATGTATTATACATGTGCCTTAGATTTAGGATGTCCAATTTCATATCCCATTCCTACCTTTAACAGCTGTGTGATCTCAGGCAAGTTACTTAACATCTCTGTATTTCAGTGTCCTTACCTATAAAATGTGAACAACCCCAACTACACAGAAGTGAGAGTACTAATAATCGTAAGTATTGCATTATATTATCCATGTTAAACACTTAGACAAGTACCAGGAACATTATAAAATCTCCAGAATTTTAGCTTTTAATATTGTGACCAAGCTGTTTATAGAATATGCATGACCAATATACCTTGACTAAGACCTGTTGGTATGTACAAGTAGGTCACAATACTCCAATGTCAACGTTTCAAGTCCCCTACTCCATATATCAGCAAGGTCAATATTTCCCAATGATTTTTGCACTAGAATATACAGAGTCAGTGGCATGCATGAATGTAAAGTCATTCTTTCAGGGTGAAGGATAGTAGTCAGACTCTTTGTGGGGTTCTATTCTCTGAGCCCAAGCCTATTGCCTCAGCCCATCCCTGCCTCCTTTCCTAAACTCCTAACCTCAGTCTCTTTACCCAGTTTCCTAGGAGTGAGCATCTCTTGACCAGTTCTTTCTAAGAGCATTTTGAGAGTTTAGCTGTTGAATCCTAGTGATACAGTTCTCTATTACAAGGGCTCTTCTTCCCAGAGACTACATACTAATAGCAAGTTGATTTTAGTCCATAATGTTCTGAAACTTCCCCTCTTCCCTCTGAGTAGCTGTGCACTGATGATCTGTCTGGGCCACTCCCCCACATTTTGTCCCCTTCACTTCAGTCCAAGGAAATCTTGTATATTTTCTTTTAGCCCAGTGTCCTTGGGCATTTTTAGTCTAAACTAGTCAGTGCATCTTTGAAAAACACTTAAGAACCACACTCAGACTCTTTCTAACTGATCTCCTAGGATGCTTGATGTCAGTTTCAGTATCCCTTAATATTTCACAATATTAGGAAATAGCCTGAAGAGCCTAGCAATCAGGGAATTAGTCTGCCCACACTACACAATATGTTTTTAAGTAGTTGCCTAACTCCACTTAATAATCCCACCTTTGGCCCAACTCAAATATTTTGTATAAATGAAGTAAAAAGTAATGTAGTCCATGTAGAAATAAAGCAACAATAGCATGCTGCATGAGTTTGCTTACATAGCAAACTCATCATAGCTTACATCTGCATATTTTCTGTGGTATCCAACATGGCCAAACAGAAAGGCTAGAGCCAGTTTCCCATGGCCAAACATAGTTGGTGCATTCATGCAGCCTAGAGAAGGAAGGAAGCTAGCAGTAAGCACCCGACTGTAATGGATAGTCAGAGCAAAATAGACGTGACCATTGGAAGGGAAGACCCTGAGGAGGACTAATGAGGAAGAATGATAAATCTGAGAAGCAGCAGCTACCAGAAATTGTGGAAAATCTGTACCTATCCCTTTCTATCAGTAGAAATACCTCTGTGTGTAGTCCTGTAACAGAAACACTAAATGTACAATGCAAGACAAAGGCACGTTTGTGTGCCATGAAAGTATGTGCTTATACAGTTCACTGAAATTAATAGCCCCTTAAGCTAGAATGATATGTTAATTATTATTTTTGTCTTTTTCCCTCTCAAAAATAGAATTTACTCATTTTAATGGCTATAATAAATGATAAGCTGGCTATCCTATAGGAAAACTTTAATTTACATCTGGGAAATCCCTGAAGAAATTGAATGTTTGTGTTAATGCAGTTTACATAGTAGCATTAAAAAAATAATAATGACAAATGCTGAACTTTCACACTTTTTAAAAAAAATGATGATAATAACATCCTTTCCCTCTTTTTCCAATAATAAATAATAAATATTAATTCATAAAAAGGAAAGAATTAGATAATTTTAATATATATTATCCTATTATCCTTCTTCCTGGGCTTTTTATGAACCTCTCACATTTCTTTAATGCTAATTTAGATAGTACATTTGGTAATTTAAGAACATCAACCATTCAGCTGATACTGCAGAAGCTGCTTAGAACCAGAAAAGCTTCAGAGACTATTTAGTCCAATTCTCTGTCTTTCAAGGTTAAGAGATAAGCAGAGGGAGAAAAAGAGACTTGCTTGAAGTAATCCATTGAGATTGTTAGTATATCCCTCCTTCATTCCAAAAAGTAGTTCACTCATTAAGAGTTAATAAAAAAAGACTGACTGTTCTGACTCATGGTCATGCACTAGAAATTGATTTTTCTCTTTATCTTCATTGCTTCCAGACTGACCCATTTTAAGGATTAACACAAATGAAAGCTGCCTTTAGAGAGAAAATAATTCCCCCAAAATTCATGCTAGATACAATTTCTACTTGATAATGTCAAAGTATTTCCGCTTTCTTGAGCTATGCATCTAGGGAAATTAAATGTGATCAATTCCTCCCTGATTATATGCTTTTTTTTTTCTCCTATGTTGATTTGCCAGTGTAATTGAATTACAAGTCAACTCAGGGGAGGTTAGGGGTTTGGTATTCTGCTCTAATTTTGCTCTTTCCCACTTTCTCTGTATGTTTAAGGACTAATGGTTTGTGTTCCTTCAATTCTTCCTTCAATTATTCTTATGAAATCTAACTTTAAAATGTTAAAGGTATTAAATCAGTTAATAAGATTTGTTATATACCTATTAGGTGACAATTTCAGAATCATCTTTGATACAAAGTATCTCTTTCTCTTACCTTTCATGTCTGGAATCCAAAGACTACTGAGCCTCCTCTTGGGAAACTCTCTTTAATAAATTTCTTCTCCATTTCTACCATTATTACCTTAGACTAGCATTTATTTTCTCTCACAGCTAGTGATTGCCAAACATATTTATATGATTCCCAGGTTCTCTAACAGACTTACCAAATCTTAATATCCAGAGGTTTAAGCTGGTGATGTTTTTCTGAAAACATTTTTGGGCCATTTCAAATATTTGATTGTTAAGGTCTTCTCTAGGTTTTTCTTCTCCAACTTTTACCAAACACAAACTCATTCTTTAATTTCTATTAGACATAGTGAGAAAATATATAATGACCATAAACTCTTACTCATCATTCATTTTCTTGTCCAGAAAATTTAGAAGGGCTCCATCAGTTCAGTTCAGTTCACTTGCTCGGTCATGTCCGACTCTTTGTGACCCCGTGAATTGCAGCACGCCAGGCCTCCCTGTACATCACCAACTCCTGGAATTCACTCAAACTCACATCCATCAAGTCGGTGATGCCATCCAGCCATCTCATCCTCTGTCATCTCCTTCTCCTCCTGCCCCCAATCCCTCCCAGCATCAGAGTCTTTTCCAATGAGTCAACTCTTCTCATGAGGTGACCAAAGTACTGGGGTTTAAGCTTCGGTATCAGTCCTTCCAAAGAAATCCCAGGACTGATCTCCTTTAGAATGGACTGGTTGGATCTCCTTGCAGTCCAAGGGACTCTCAAGAGTCTTCTCCAACACCACAGTTCAAAAGCATCAATTCTTCAGTCCTCAGCTTTCTTCACAGTCCAACTCTTACATCCATACATGACTATTGTAAAAACCATAGCCTTGACTAGACAGACCTTTGATGGCAAAGTAATGGCTCTGCTTTTCAATATGCTATCTAGGTTGGTCATAAAATCCATAGTAGATGATAATTAATGATTTCCAGAGCTAACAATCTTAGGTCCTTAGTAACATCAAAACTTTTTATCCAGGCTTTTGTTCCACCTGCTACAGCAGAAGCTTTTAATATATTCATGCTTCATGTATTTTTCCCAATATGTTTTCCCTTCTGTGGCTCCCTACTTCTGTCACCTCTCACCCCTTCTCACTCTATTTCTTGTTCTTCCAACAATATGAAAAACATTGTATCTTTTAAAGACAGGGATCATATTTTATACTTTAATTCATTCTGGACATTCTGAGCAAAAGTTATGCTCCAGTAAATCCTTATTAAATGGTATCAAGTGTGCTTTCAGGTTAAAAGTGTATGGATTTGACTAATTAATGAATCCTTTTCTATTACTCTTAAAACTTCTCGAACACTGAATTCTTCCTTTTGGCTTGGTATGCATACAATTTGGGGCTCATCAACAAATAACTGATGATAGTGCTTTTAATTATATAATGTCATATGTAAGTTTCTATAAATATGAACAGTTCCTAAATGAAATTTTTAAAAGACACATTATCATTAGAACGAAGATGGAGGTAGCAACCCTATGTTTACTGCTTCATTTGAAAAAAAAAAAAAAAAATCAAGCAATAGACCTGGGAAAGCATTGATTAATCAAAGACTTAGTAAGTTGGTAGACAAAAAAATAAAATGTTCTTTTAAAGCCATGCCAGTGGGAATTAAGTTCGCTGATTTGAGATGGACTCCTGATGAAATGGCTAAAATTTTGGTGAGATAAGCAAATGAAAATAAACGTCTAGTGTTCTTGTGTTCCAGGGACTGGCAGAGCCAAAAACTGGTGTTTGCTAGGTTGACCATAAAAATAACTCTTTGGTATCAGAATTTCTGTGATTAATAGTAACTCTCCTTTAGCCTAAGATATAAGAAACATGTTCATGAGAAGCGAGGAAAACATCTGAACAGTACAACTGAGATAGAAATCAGATCATCTTATTCCAGAGTCAGTGCCACTAGGAATAAGGGAATGGCCTGGTACATGTAGTCACGCTGATGATTTTTATCTATTAACCTAAAGTGTTAGTATTCCTTCAAGGTATTTTAAAGACCACATGACCTCTATCTCCTTTCTCCTTAAAGTGGCTACCTCTCCCTAGATGTCTAGTTTGGAGGGGTTACTGGAGTTTCCTGGGAGCAGTACAGCTGGAAAAGGGCCAAGACACTGAAATGTTTGATAGGTGTTTGCTACTTCAGATGCAAAGCCAAGAGCTGGATTCTCACCATGATTTCTAATAAGTTGCTTGAGGTGGGTGTTAGTACCAGTAATTAATGTTTATTTAAGGAATATTTGATATCAGTCCAAGGGAAGGACAATTTTGAACTGCAAACTAAATATAATAATTGTTAAGTGTATGGAGCTGAAACATCTGCTTCTACTAATTGCAGGCTAGGAAATTTAGAGCAACTGTTCTATTTGGGACAAACTTAAAATGCACCAAAGAGGTGTTTTGTTGTTGTTGTTTAAAGCAAGGAATTACCAGGCCAAAATGCTGGAATAAATGGGAAATCATAAATGTAGGGTCAAATCTTAAATGTGAACTTTTTTCTAAGGACATTTTCTTATTTGAAAACAAAAGGCTAAGAAAATGACCTTTCATTATGGTGGTCTTATGAGACCAACAGGACAAAACTTAAAACACAGTGTCTCACCCAGGTGGAGAGTTCATCTGACATACTGAGGTTCTGAATGTTTCTACTGTCAGGGAAAATTTGAACCGGAAATAAATGTCCTCTTAGGTGAACATGCAGCCAAGATGCTTGTACTCTGGATGATCTGGAAAATGTTCTCAGACTGGTAGGGAGCCCCAGAGAGATTGCAGAAGTAAACAACAATCTTCTCAGTTAGAATGAGGCTTTTATTTAAGCCTCAAGTTGTTTCTACAAATAATTTTTTGAATACAAATATTGCTGAGCATATACAGAAATAAGCAAACAAAAAAGTGAAGCAGCAGATAAAAGATAAACAGACTGGAATAACTGAACAAATATTAAAAACAAATTTATTTTAAGAAATGAAAGACATACATTTATTAAATATCTGTAGGAAATTATAAAAAGTAAAATAGTAGACTTGAAAAATAACCAAGTAGAAATTCTGAAACTAAAACAAAAAACTAATCAACATTAGGAACTTAATAGGTGTGTTTAACACCAAATTAAAAACTATAGAAAAATGAATTAGTGTACAAAAAGGTAGATTAGAATTTACCTAGAACTTTGCTGCTCAGGGGTATAGGATAGAGGTATTACTTAAGGTCACCATGGCTGAAAATTTTCTAGAAAAAAAAAGTGAAAAACACCAACCCATGGCTTAATGAGGTCCAAAGATTTCTAACCAAAATTTTAAAAATATAATTTCATACCTCATTATATCATCATTTAGAACTACAGAAAATTAAGCACAAAGAATATTATCTTAAAGTTAGCCTGAAAACTAAAGATAAGAGGTAACAATAATTGATTCAATGGTAAGTAATTACCATTCTAACACACAGTTTTAGTTATTTATCTGATTTGTTTTAAAGGTACTATATGGCCTCTGAAGAGTGAATCACTTATTTGTAATATAAGACTTAGAATGCCTGGGTTCAAAGCCTTCAGTTCAGTTCAGTTCAGTCGCTCAGTTGTGTCTGACTCTTTGTGACCCCATGAATCGCAGCACGCCAGGCCTCCCTGTCCATCACCAACTCCCAGAGTTCACCCAGACTCATGTCCATCGAGTCAGTGATGCCATCCAGCCATCTCGTCCTCTGTTGTCCCCTTCTCCTCCTGCCCCCAATCCCTCCCAGCATCAGAGTCTTTTCCAATGAGTCAACTCTTCAAATGAGGTGGCCAAAGTACTGGAGTTTCAGCTTCAGCATCATTCCTTGCAAAGAAATCCCAGGGCTGATCTCCTTCAGAATGCACTGGTTGGATCTCCTTGCAGTCCAAGGGACTCTCAAGAGTCTTCTCCAACACCACAGTTCAAAAGCATCAATTCTTCGGCACTCAGCCTTCTTCACAGTCCAACTCTCACATCCATACATGACCACAGGAAAAACCATAGCCTTGACTAGACTAACTAACTACATAATCTTGAGCTATTCATGTAGCTTTTTAATTTAATTTAATTCACATACCTTCCTCAGAGGTTTGTATGATGGTTAGATATGGCAATGCATATACAGCACTTACTGTGTTGTATATGTATAGACACTATGCAATAAATGTCACATATTATCATGATTGGCCTTCCCTGGTGGCTCAGATGGTAAAGAATCTGCCTGCAATGCAGGAGATGTGAGTTTGATCCCTGGGTTGGGAAGATCCCCTGGAAGAGAGCATAGCAGCCCACTCCAGTATTTCTGCCTGGAGAATCCCATGGACAGAGGAGCCTGATTATTTTGCAATATATTTTAAACAGTATCATTTATCTTCTTTTTCTTAATACATTCTCTTTTAAATATTCTTTCCCATTATGATTTATCATAGGATATTGAATATATTAACAGTTCCTTGTGCTATATATTAGGACCTTGTTGTTTATCCATTCTAAATGTAATAGTTCGCATCTACCAATCCAATCTTGATTCCAGCCTATGCTTCATCCAGCCTGGCATTTCCCGTGATGTACTCTGCATATAAGTCAAACAAGCAGGGTGACAACATACAGCCTTGATGTACTCCTTTCAGTCCAAGGGACTCTCGAGAGTCTTCTCCAACACCACAGTTCAGAAGCATCAATTCTTCGCACCCAGCTTTCTTTATAGTACAATTCTTGCATCCATATATGACTACTGGAAAAACCGTAGCTTTGACTAGACAGACCTTTCCAAATTGGGAAAGGAGTATGTCACGTATGTATGTTGTCACCCTGCTTGTTTGACCTATGTGCAGAGTACATCATACGAAATGCCAGGCTGGATGAAGCACAGGCTGGAATCAAGACTGCCAGGAAAAATATCAATAACCTCAGATACACAGATGACACCACCCTTATGGCAGAAAGCAAAGAAGAACTAAAGAGCTTCTTGATGAAAGTGAAAGAAGAGAGTGAAAAAGCTGGCTTAAAAATCAACATTCAGAAAACTAAGATCATGGCATCCAGTCCCATCACTTCATGGCAAATAGATGGGAAAACAATGGAAACAGTGAGAGACTTTATTTTTGGGGGGCTCCAAAATCACTGTAGATGGTGACTGCAGTCATGAAATTTAAAGACACTAGCTCCTTGGAATAAAAACTATGACCAACCTAGAAAGTGTATTAAAAAGTAAAGACATTACTTTGCTGACAAAGGTCCATCTAGGCAAAGCTATGGTTTTTCCAGTAGTCATGTATGGATGTGAGAGTTGGACTATAAAGAAAGCTGAGTGCCAAAGGATTGATGCTTTTGAACTGTGGTGCTGGAGAAGACTCTTGAAATTCCCTTGGACTGCAAGGAGATCCAACCAGTCAATTGTAAAGGAAATCAGTCCTGAATATTCATTGGAAGGACTGATACTGAAGCTGAAACTCCAGTACTCTGGCCACCTGATGTGAAGAACTGACTCATTGGAAAAGACCCTGATGCTGGGAAAGACTGAAGGCAGGAGAGAAGAGGATGACAGAGGATGAAATGGCTGGATGGCATCATCGACTTGATGGACATGAGTTTGAGCAAGCTCTGGGAGTTGGTGATGGACAGGGAAGCCTGGCGTGCTGCAGTCCATGGTGTTGCAGAGTCGGACACAACTGAGCAACTGAGCTGAACTGAACTGACCAACCCCAAACTCCCAGTCCATCCCTCTCCCTCCCTGCCCTCCCCTTTGGTAACCATAAGTCTGTTCTCTATGTCTGTGAGTTTGTTTCTATTTTATACATAGGCTCATTTGTGTCATATTTTAGATCCCACATGTAAGTGATATCATAAGTGATATAAGCGGAATTTGTCTTTCTCTTTCTGGCTTACTTCACTTAGTATAATAATCTCTGGTTGCATCCATGTTGCTGCAAATGGCATTATTTCATTCTTTTTTATAGGTGAGTAGTATTCCATGGTATATATGTACCCTGTCTTTTTTTTTTTTTTTTTTAATTGGAGTATAGTTGCATTCCACTGCTGTGTCAGCTTCTCATGTACAGCAAAGTGAGTCAGTCATACGTATACATATGTCCCCTCTTGTTTGGATTTCTTCCCATTTAGGTCACCATAGAGCACTGAGTAGAGTTCCATGTGCTATACAGTAGGTTCTCATTAGTGATCTATTTTATGCATAGAGATGTATATATGTCAATCCCAATTTCCCAATTCATTCCATCCCAGCTTCCTGGCTTGGTATACATATGTTTGTTCTCTAAGTCTGTGTTCCTATTTCTGCATTGCAAATAAGATCATCTTTACCATTTTTCTGTATTCTACATATATGCATTAATATAATGATATGTTTTTCTCTTCCTGACTTACTTTACTCTGTATGAGTCTCTAGGTCTTTCCACATCTCTGCAAATGACCCAATTTCATCCCTTTTATGACTGAGCAATATTCCATTATATGTATGTACCATATCTTCTTTATCTATTCTTCTGTTGATGGACATTTACATTGCTTCCATGTCCTGACATTGTAAATAAGGCTTCAGTGAACTTTGGGGTATATGTGTCTTTTCACTAATGGTTTTCTCTGGATATATGGCCAGTAGTGGAATTGCTGGGTCATATGGTAGTTCTATCTTTAGCTTTTTAAGAAACCTCCATACTATTTTCCATAATGGCTGTATCAATTTATTGGGATGTTGGAAAGTTCATTTGGGATTTTCTGTAAGCTGTTATTGCAAAACTGGAATGAACTTTTTAGCCAACCCAATACATTCCCACCAGAAAGTTTCCCTTTTCTCCATACTGTCTCCAGCATTTATTTAAATAATATCATTTATTTTCTTTTTATAGTTCATAGGTTTTTATAGATGATTCTTTATAAAGGCTGAAACAGCTACTTTTTAATGCACATATTAACACAAAACTTTATTTGTGAAGAATATGAACATATTAAATATATCTCTGGACATGTGAAAAATGCTCTATTAAGCAGCAAATCATCACAAAAATAGTAGTAATTTAATTTATGCCATATGACAATTGCATGTGATAATAAGTGATATAGGGAGGAGCCAAGATGGCGGAGGAGTAGGACGGGGAGAACACTTTCTCCCCCACAAATTCATCAAAAGAGCATTTAAACATCGAGTAAATTCCACAAAACAACTTCTGAATGCCGGCAGAGGACATCAGGCACCCAGAAAAGCAACCCAACTCTTCGAAAGGAGGTAGGAAAAAATATTAAAAACAAAAAAAAAGAGACAAAAGAGGGAGGGACGGAGTTCCGTCCCGGGAAGGGAATCTTAAAAAGAGAGAAGTTTCCAAACATCAGGAAACCTTCTCACTGCCGAATCTGCGCCGAGCTTTGGAAGCACAGAGGGCAATATAACAGGGAGAAAAAATAAATAAACAATTTAAAACTCGCAGATTGCGAGCCCTACGGTAACTCCCCCAGCAGAGAAGCAGCGCAGACGCCTGCATCCGCCATTAGCAAGCCG
The DNA here is from genome assembly GCF_029378745.1 of Bos indicus. Lineage (NCBI taxonomy): Eukaryota > Metazoa > Chordata > Mammalia > Artiodactyla > Bovidae > Bos > Bos indicus. Next base: position 35,256,340 of record NC_091770.1, read on the forward strand.
GGGCTGGGCAGGGAGGCGCGGAGCAGGCTGCATCGCTGAGAGTAAGAATCTGGCCTGAATACCCTGAGCGCTATCTGAGCGAAATAATTTGGGCTAGCAAACCAGACTGTGGGATACCTACCACGCGAAAAGCCAGCCCTAACCTAAGACCGCCAGGCCCGCGCACGGAACAAAGGACTGAACAGAGATAGCCGGCTGCAGACCTTGCCCCTCCGGTGACAGGCAGCCAGAGCCGGAAGGGGGCAATCGCAGCCCCAGAGAGACATTATCTATAAAACTGTAAGCAGGCTTCTTTGCTAACTAAAACTTCTTGGGGGTCTGGACGGTCAACATCTGCCTGAGAAGGTGCGCCGGTTTTACATCCAGATATCCGAGTGGCGGGGAGGCGATAAGTCGCAGCATTGGTGCTCGCCTGGGAAGAGCAAATTGGCGCTCGGACCTGGGAAGAGCACAAAACGCAGGCCCAACTGAGTCTGCGCCTCTGAGGACTACCCGAGTGCCTGAACCTGAGCGGCTTGGACCTGGGAGGTGCATGCAGCCCAGGGCCAGCCTCGGATTGTTCCCGGCGGAACAACCTAGAGTCCGAGCAGTGTGGACAGGGAGGCTACACGCGCCGTGAGCGGGGGCAGACCCAGGGTGGCTGAGGCACTGTGAGCCCACGCCAGTGTTATTTGTTTGCAGCATCCCTCCCTCCCTCCCCACAGCGCAACTGAACAAGTAAGCCTAAAAAAAAAAAAAAAAAAAGTGTCCTCCACCGTGCCCTTTGAGTCAGGGCGGAAACCAGATACTGAAGAGACTAGCAAACAGAAGAAGATATAACAGAGGGAAACGCCTTGGAAGCTACAGGCAATAGATCAAAACCCTGTGGTTACTACGGACTACATAGGAAGGGGCCTATAGATCTTGAGAAATATAAATCTGACCAAGGAACTAGCCAAAAATGAACTGAACCCACAACACCCACAAAAAAAAAAAAAAAACCCAAAAAAGCCCTAGATATATTTTTATTATTTTTACGATCATTCTTTCTTTTTTTTTTTTAATAAAAAAAAAAAAAAAATTTTAAGTCCTCTATTGTTCCTTTAATTTTCACTTTTATAACCTATTACTTTGCAAAAAAAAAAAAAAAAAAAGACCCTATTTTTTTCTTCTTCAGCAAACTTCATATATATATATTTTATAATTTTTTGACCTTGTTTCTTTTTTTTGTTTGTTTGTTTTTTTCTTCTTTTCTTTAACACTGTATTTTTGAAATTCCAAACTCTACTCTAGATTTTTAATTTTCGCTTTTTGGTATATGTTATCAATTTTGTACCTATAGTTTTTTTTTATATAATTTCTGTGACTTTTTTTTTTTTTTTCTTCTTCTCTGTTTCTTTCTCTTCTTCTTTTATATAACATTGTATATCTGAAATTCCAAACTTTACTCTAGATTTTTAATTTATGCTTTTTGGTATTTGATATCAATTTTGTACCTGTATTTTCTTTATAATTTTTGTGACATTGTTCGTATTTGTTTGTTTGTTTTCTCTCTTTATTTTTCTTCTTCTTTTTTTTTTTTTTTTTTTTTTAACATTGTATTTTTGAAATTCCAAACTCTACTCTAGATTTTTAATTTTTGCTTTCTGGTATTAGTTATCAATTTTGTACCTGTACTTTCTTTATAATTTTTGCGACCTTGTTTGTTTTTGTTTGTTCGTTTTTTCTTTCTTTTCCTTCTTCTTTTCTTTAACATCGTATTTTTGAAATTCCAAACTCTACTCTAGATTTTTAATTTTCGCTTTCTGGTATTAGTTATCAATTTTGTACCTGTACTTTTTTATAATTTTCACGACCTTGTTTGTTTTTGTTTGTTCGTTCTTTCTCTCTTTCTTTTCCTTCTTCTTTTCTTTAACATCGTATTTTTGAAATTCCAAACTCTACTCTAGATTTTTAATTTTTGCTTTTATGTATTTGTTACCAATTTTGTACCTTTAAGGACCCAATCTTCAGGACCCATTTTTCACTAGGGAGTGAGATTACTGGCTTGACTGCTCTCTCTCCCTTTGGACCCTCCTTTTTCTCCACCAGGTTGCCTGTGTCTCCTCCCTAACCCCTCTCTACTCTACCCAACTCTGTGAATTTCTGTGTGTTCCAGACGGTGGAGAACACTTAGGGAACTGATTACTGGCTGGATCTGTCTCCCTCCTTTTCATTCCCCCCTTTTATCCTTCTGGCCACCTCTGTTACCTTCCTCCTTCTTCTCTTCTCTGTATAACCCCGTGAACATCTCTGAGTGGTCCAGTTGTGGAGTGCACATAAGGAAGTGACTACTGGCTAGCCCACTCTCTCCACTATTGATTCACCTCATCTCATTTGGGTCACCTCTAACTTCCTCCTCCCTCTTCTCTTCTCCATGTAACCCTGTGAACCTCTCTGAGTGACCCTCACTGTAGAGAAACTTATCATCTTTAATGTAGATGTTTTATCAGTGGTGCTGTATAGAAGGAGAAGTTTTGAAACTACTGTAAAAATAAGACCGATAATCGGAAGCAGGAGACTTAAGTCCAAACCCTGACTCCAGGGAACTCCTGACTCCAAGGAACATTCATTGACAGGAGCTCATCAATTGCCTCCATACCGACACTGAAACCAAGCACCACACAAGGGCCAATAAGTTCCAGGGCAAGACATACCAAGCAAATTCTCCAGCAACAAAGGAACACAGCCCTGAGCTTCAAGATACAGGCTGCCCAAAGTCACCCCAAAACTATAGACATCTCATAACTCATTACTGGACATTTCATTGCACTCCAGAGAGAAGAAATACAGCTCCACCCACCAGAACACCGACACAAGCTTCCCTAACCAGGAAACCTTGACAAGCCACCTGTACAAACCCACACACAGTGAGGAAACGCCATAATAAAGAGAACTCCACAAACTGCCAGAATACAGAAAGGACACCCCAAACTCAGCAATTTAAACAAGATGAAGAGACAGAGGAATACTCAGCAGATAAAGGAACAGGATAAATGCCCACCAAACCAAACAAAAGAGGAAGAGATAGGGAATCTACCTGATAAAGAATTCCGAATAATGATAGTGAAATTGATCCAAAATCTTGAAACTAAAATGGAATCACAGATAAATAGCCTGGAGACAAGGCTTGAGAAGATGCAAGAAAGGTTTAACAAGGACCTAGAAGAAATAAAAAAGAGTCAATATATAATGAATAATGCAATAAGTGAAATTAAAAACACTCTGGAGGCAACAAATAGTAGAATAACAGAGGCAGAAGACAGGATTAGTGAATTAGAAGATAGAATGGTAGAAATAAATGAATCAGAGAGGATAAAAGAAAAACGAATTAAAAGAAATGAGGACAATCTCAGAGACCTCCAGGACAATATTAAACGCTACAACATTCGAATCATAGGGGTTCCAGAAGAAGAAGACAAAAAGAAAGACCATGAGAAAATACTTGAGGAGATAATAGTGGAAAACTTCCCTAAAATGGGGAAGGAAATAATCACCCAAGTCCAAGAAACCCAGAGAGTACCAAACAGGATAAACCCAAGGAGAAACACCCCAAGACACATATTAATCAAATTAACAAAGATCAAACACAAAGAACAAATATTAAAAGCAGCAAGGGAAAAACAACAAATAACACACAAGGGAATTCCCATAAGGATAACAGCTGATCTTTCAATAGAAACTCTTCAAGCCAGGAGGGAATGGCAAGACATACTTAAAATGATGAAAGAAAATAACCTACAGCCCAGATTATTGTACCCAGCAAGGATCTCATTCAAGTATGAAGGAGAAATCAAAAGCTTTTCAGACAAGCAAAGGCTGAGAGAATCCTGCACCACCAAACCAGCTCTCCAACAAATACTAAAGGATATTCTCTAGACAGGAAACACAAAAACGGTGTATAAACTCGAACCCAAAACAATAAAGTAAATGGCAACGGGAACATACTTATCAGTAATTACCTTAAATGTAAATGGGTTGAATGCCCCAACCAAAAGACAAAGACTGGTTGAATGGATACAAAAACAAGACCCCTACATATGTTGTCTACAAGAGACCCACCTCAAAACAGGGGACACATACAGACTAAAAGTGAAGGGCTGGAAAAAGATTTTCCACGCAAATAGGGACCAAAAGAAAGCAGGAGTAGCAATACTCATATCAGATAAAATAGACTTTAAAACAAAGGCTGTGAAAAGAGACAAAGAAGGTCACTACATAATGATCAAAGGATCAATCCAAGAAGAAGATATAACAATTATAAATATATATGCACCCAACACGGGAGCATCACAGTACGTAAGACAAATGCTAACAAGTATGAAAGGAGAAATTAACAATAACACAATAATAGTGGGAGACTTTAATACCCCACTTACACCTATGGATAGATCAACTAAACAGAAAATTAACAAGGAAACACAAACTTTAAACGATACAATAGACCAGTTAGACCTAATTGATATCTATAGGTCATTTCATCCCAAAACAATGAATTTCACCTTTTTCTCAAGCGCACATGGAACCTTCTCCAGGATAGATCACATCCTGGGCCATAAAGCTAGCCTTGGTAAATTCAAAAAAATAGAAATCATTCCAAGCATTTTTTCTGACCACAATGCAGTAAGATTAGATCTCAATTACAGGAGAAAAACTATTAAAAATTCCAACATATGGAGGCTGAACAACACGCTGCTGAATAACCAACAAATCACAGAATAAATCAAAAAAGAAATCAAAATTTGCATAGAAACGAATGAAAATGAAAACACAACAACCCAAAACCTGTGGGACACGGTAAAAGCAGTCCTAAGGGGAAAGTTCATAGCAATACAGGCACACCTCAAGAAACAAGAAAAAAGTCAAATAAATAACCTAACTCTACACCTAAAGCAACTAGAAAAGGAAGAAATGAAGAACCCCAGGGTTAGTAGAAGGAAAGAAATCTTAAAAATTAGAGCAGAAATAAATGCAAAAGAAACAAAAGAGACCATAGCAAAAATCAACAAAACCAAAAGCTGGTTCTTTGAAAGGATAAATAAAATTGACAAACCATTAGCCAGACTCATCAAGAAACAAAGGGAGAAAAATCAAATCAACAAAATTAGAAACGAAAATGGAGAGATCACAACAGACAACACAGAAATACAAAGGATCATAAGAGACTACTATCAACAATTATATGCCAATAAAATGGACAACGTGGAAGAAATGGACAAATTCTTAGAAAAGTACAACTTTCCAAAACTGGACCAGGAAGAAATAGAAAATCTTAACAGACCCATCACAAGCATGGAAATTGAAACTGTAATCAAAAATCTTCCAGCAAACAAAAGCCCCGGTCCAGACGGCTTCACAGCTGAATTCTACCAAAAATTTAGAGAAGAGCTAACACCTATCCTGCTCAAACTCTTCCAGAAAATTGCAGAGGAAGGTAAACTTCCAAACTCATTCTATGAGGCCACCATCACCCTAATACCAAAACCTGACAAAGATCCCACAAAAAAAGAAAACTACAGGCCAATATCACTGATGAACATAGATGCAAAAATCCTTAACAAAATTCTAGCAATCAGAATCCAACAACACATTAAAAAGATCATACACCATGATCAAGTGGGCTTTATCCCAGGGATGCAAGGATTCTTCAATATCCGCAAATCAATCAATGTAATACACCACATTAACAAATTGAAAAATAAAAACCATATGATTATCTCAATAGATGCAGAGAAAGCCTTTGACAAAATTCAACATCCATTTATGATAAAAACTCTCCAGAAAGCAGGAATAGAAGGAACATACCTCAACATAATAAAAGCTATATATGACAAACCCACAGCAAACATTATCCTCAATGGTGAAAAGTTGAAAGCATTTCCTCTAAAGTCAGGAACAAGACAAGGGTGCCCACTTTCACCATTACTATTCAACATAGTTTTGGAAGTTTTGGCCACAGCAATCAGAGCAGAAAAAGAAATAAAAGGAATCCAAATTGGAAAAGAAGAAGTAAAACTCTCACTATTTGCAGATGACATGATCCTCTACATAGAAAACCCTAAAGAGTCCACCAGAAAATTACTAGAAATAATCAATGACTACAGTAAAGTTGCAGGATATAAAATCAACACACAGAAATCCCTTGCATTCCTATACACTAATAATGAGAAAACAGAAAGAGAAATTAAGGAAACAATTCCATTCACCATTGCAACGGAAAGAATAAAATACTTAGGAATATATCTACCTAAAGAAACTAAAGACCTATATATAGAAAACTATAAAACACTGGTGAAAGAAATCAAAGAGGACACTAATAGATGGAGAAATATACCATGTTCATGGATTGGAAGAATCAATATAGTGAAAATGAGTATACTACCCAAAGCAATTTATAGATTCAACGCAATCCCTATCAAGCTACCAACAGTATTCTTCACAGAGCTAGAACAAATAATTTCACAATTTGTATGGAAATACAAAAAACCTCGAATAGCCAAAGCGATCTTGAGAAAGAAGAATGGAACTGGAGGAATCAACCTACCTGACTTCAGGCTCTACTACAAAGCCACAGTTATCAAGACAGTATGGTACTGGCACAAAGACAGAAATATTGATCAATGGAATAAAATAGAAAGCCCAGAGATAAATCCACGCACATATGGACACCTTATCTTCGACAAAGGAGGCAAGAATATACAATGGATTAAAGACAACCTCTTTAACAAGTGGTGCTGGGAAATCTGGTCAACCACTTGTAAAAGAATGAAACTGGACCACTTTCTAACACCATACACAAAAATAAACTCAAAATGGATTAAAGATCTAAACGTAAGACCAGAAACTATAAAACTCCTAGAGGAGAACATAGGCAAAACACTCTCCGACATACATCACAGCAGGATCCTCTATGACCCACCTCCCAGAATATTGGAAATAAAAGCAAAAATAAACAAATGGGACCTAATTAACCTTAAAAGCTTCTGCACATCAAAGGAAACTATTAGCAAGGTGAAAAGACAGCCTTCAGAATGGGAGAAAATAATAGCAAATGAAGCAACCGACAAACAACTAATCTCAAAAATATACAAGCAACTCCTACAGCTCAACTCCAGAAAAATAAACGACCCAATCAAAAAATGGGCCAAAGAACTAAATAGACATTTCTCCAAAAAAGACATACAGATGGCTAACAAACACATGAAAAGATGCTCAACATCACTCATTATCAGAGAAATGCAAATCAAAACCACTATGAGGTACCATTTCACACCAGTCAGAATGGCTGCGATCCAAAAGTCTACAAATAATAAATGCTGGAGAGGGTGTGGAGAAAAGGGAACCCTCTTACACTGTTGGTGGGAATGCAAACTAGTACAGCCACTATGGAGAACAGTGTGGAGATTCCTTAAAAAACTGGAAATAGAACTGCCTTATGATCCAGCAATCCCACTGCTGGGCATACACACTGAGGAAACCAGAAGGGAAAGAGACACGTGTACCCCAATGTTCATCGCAGCACTGTTTATAATAGCCAAGACATGGAAGCAACCTAGATGTCCATCAGCGGATGAATGGATAGGAAAGCTGTGGTACATATACACAATGGAGTATTACTCAGCCATTAAAAAGAATACATTTGAATCAGTTCTAATGAGGTGGATGAAACTGGAGCCTATTGTACAGAGTGAAGTAAGCCAGAAGGAAAAACATAAATACAGTATACTAACGCATATATATGGAATTTAGAAAGATGGTAACAATAACCTGGTGTACGAGACAGCTAAAGAGACACTGATGTATAGAACAGTCTTATGGACTCTGTGGGAGAGGGAGAGGGTGGGAAGATTTGGGAGAATGGCAATGAAACATATAAAATATCATGTAGGAAACGAGTTGCCAGTCCAGGTTCGATGCATGATGCTGGATGCTTGGGGCTGGTGCACTGGGACGGCCCAGAGGGATGGTATGGGGAGGGAGGAGGGAGGAGGGTTCGGGATGGGGAGCGCATGTATACCTGTGGAGGATTCATTTTGATATTTGGCAAAACTAATACAATTATGTAAAGTTTAAAAATAAAATAAAATTGGAAGAAAAAAAAAAAAATAAGTGATATAATCTTTATACAGATAATAATAGTATGATTAGCATGATGAGCTTATAACATGTTCATCATGTGCCAAGCCCTAAGTCCTATTAATGTATTATCTCATTTCGCAACAACCTTATGACATAGATACAGTTATAATCTCCATTGTATAGAGTATGAACTTGAAGGATAGAAAGAAGTCAGTGCACAATAGGGCTGTGAGTTAATCCCTGACCACCTGTGTTGAAATTTTGCACTTTACCTTTGATAAATAAACCAAACCCTAGAGAGTCTTCTAAGGAAATAGCGAATGGAGATTCAATCTAAGTTCTGTTGGTATTCCAGAAGCACTCCAGTACATTGTTCATCTAGAGCTTTAGAAATGGTCCCAATGAACCTTTCTGGATCATGTAAAAACAAACAAACAAACAAAAAAAAAAACAGGACATAATATAGTACCAAAAGTTAGCAATTTAAAGCATTTAAGCTCTTATGTACCTATTTCTTCTTTTTTGTTTCCTTATGTAACTACTTTTTCATTTTCCTTACCCTCCACCCCCGCCAGATTATGTTTTTGTTTAAAATTGAAGTGAGAGGCCTTGATAAAATGTGTCAGTACTCTTTAAATGAAATCTGAATAGTTATAAATTAGATAGGAAAGGATTTCATTGTAATATCTGAATATTGTAGCTATACTGCTTTTTTTAGTTCGAAGCAAGGTCTGTGTAGAACAATTTTAAAATACTATTTTCAAAGTAGTTTTAAGATCACTGGATAGAAAACCCAGAGAAGGGAGACTAAAATATTCCTTAGTCAAATGTTTAGAACACCCTGTGTGTTACAATGGACTTTACCAGGTTTGGGAAAGTTGGATTTAAAAGAATTTAAACAAAATGAGAAACAGCATGATGAGGGTAATCAAAAGAAGAAACTCTTACTGAATTAAGCATCAGGAAAGAGCCCTAGAAAAATAGCAAGAATGTAGCAAAGGAACAAAAATGAAGCAAGTTGGGTATGTTTTAATGGTGTGAAATGTTAGTAAGCAGTTTTTCTTGCTTAAGGTTGCTAGCTTCATGAGTTTGAGTGAACTCCAATAGATGGTGATGGACAGGGAGGCCTGGCGTGCTGCGATTCATGGGGTCGCAAAGAGTCAGACACGACTGAGCGACTGAACTGAACTGAACTGAAGTAAGTTCTTATTTGTGACAAAGATGATTGTTCATTATCTTCAAATGGCAGGAATAGCATCAAGCCTGATGTGTCCTGGGCACTGAGAAAGTTGTGGATTCCAAAAAGCTGGTTAGTCCCTCCCAGGCAGTCATCAATCCATTAGACAAAGAGAAAAGCAATACTTTCTACTCCACTTGGTATCTATTTTGCTTATTCTGAAAAGAAAAAAAATGTTAGCTAAATTATAATCTGACTTGGCCTTTATTTAACATTTTCAGGGGGGAAGTGACAATAGCTTTAGTGGTAAGCACAACTGATAGATCTGATAACTTTATTTTTGCAGGTCCCCCCCGCCCCAAGTCATTAGTCAGTGAGAGCCCTTAGGACAAAATACTAGGGTAGAAATTTAAGATGGCAATGATTCATAAAATGTCTTTCTTGTGGAGCCCTCATTTTGCTTTCATTTATGCCTAGTTAGCAATCTATTACTGAAACCTTTTTTTTTGAAGGCGAACACTCATAGTACCAAAACAGTTAAGTATGGCAAGAAGAGAAGAGTGATACCTCTAAGAGGTTAGTTAAGACTTTTCCATCCAAGTAAGTATAGACTTGGAATGAACTTTGTTTTTCTTGCTGGCCATTAATTTTTTTTTAAATTTCATTGAACATGAACATATGGTGCTTTCTTGATAGAGAGCTTTTATTCTAAAGAATGAATCCTCAAACATGGATAGATGTTTAAAAAATAAAAATTCTCTATGTGAGTCCTGGGATCTCATTTTTTAAGGCAAGAAAGAGGGAGATGAGTAACAGTCACCTCGAGTTCGCTTAACTTACCCAACATTTTCACTGGTGAGTGTATGTTTACCTCGGTGAGCATCTATTATATACTATCTATTTCGCTAGCTACTGAGGTGACAATGCCAAATGAGATGTATCATACCTAAGAGAACTCACAGGGACGCTGTTGCATAAGCAAGCAACCAAAGGTGCGGCATAACCCAGGATTCAGTGTGTGCGCCAAAAGTGATGGCCAAAGAAAGCAGTCATCAGGTTTTCAAAGGAGGTGGGGCAGGAAGGAGGAGACTTCATAGAAGAAGAGGTGTGCTCTGCTGGGCCCTTGAGGATGATTTGAAAGGTCTTTGCCAGAGAAGTGGGGTGGAGTAGAGAGTCATGTGGAGCACAGAGGAAGAGCTCATGAATCCAAAAGAGAACATCTTGGGATCAAGGCAGAGTGAGCACTGTAGAACTGCAGGAGCACGGCAAATCAGGGAAATAGTGGGCAGGAGGCTAGAGAAACTTCACAGAGGGATGCTGATGACCTATCTGGTTTTGAAAAATAGATACTAGATATTTGCTGTTGTTCAGTCATTCAGTGGTGTCTCACGGTTTGCAATGCCATGGACTGCAGCACACCAGGCTCCTCTGTCCTCCCCTATCTCCTGGAGTTTGCTCAAACTCATGTCCATTGAGTCAGTGATGCTATATAACCACCTCATCCTCTACTGCCCTTTTCCCCTTTTGCCTTTAGTCTTCCCCAGCATTAGGGTGTGTTCTCATGGTAAATATATGTTTGTTTTTAAAAGGGTATTGAAGAAAAAATTTGCATCAAGGTAGATACAGGATATCTAATAAGCTATTGCAATTTTCCTTTAGAAGAAGAAAAATTATTTTCCTGCATTCTCATGAAAGCTTTTCTGTCTTCCTGATTTTCCCCAGTTTTACTCTACCTATTCTTAAGGACTCTAACCCTTAAAGCTGTGTCTAACTATCCCAGCCCACACTTTCCTTTCTTCTCTGAACCCCTACTTATCTGAGAACTCCTTTGATACTAGAATTTTAGGACTTTTAAATAAACCTCTAAGTTTATAGATCAAGAAAATAAAGCCTAGAGAGATTAAATCACATCTCACTGTTGCAAATTGGCCCAGTATCATTTTCTGAATCTCCAGACCAGCTTTCTTGATTGAACTTTCTTTAAAAACCTTGGCTCTACATCTATGTTCTTCTCAAGAGATGTCTTTTATTGAAAGTAGTTCCCCCAGCCTATATTTCATCATAGATTTGGAAGTATCTCTGCCCTAAGAGTTTTGCATGTGTTGTCTTATTTCTCTAGATTTTACTCTTTAGAAGAAGAACAAGCAATTATCAAGTCCAGTTAAACCACCACATACTGGTATTCAGGGAATGATTCTCTTTGCATCTTAACTTCTGTCATTATGCTGCTTATTACTAAGTCTATTTTCCTAATTAAGCTTGCTCCTAAGAGGTTAGTTAAGACTTTTCCATCCACATAGGTATAGACTTGGAATGAACTTTGTTTTTCTTGCTGGCCACTGAATTTTTTTTTTTTATTTCATTGAACATGAACATATGGTTCCTTCTTGATAAAGAGCTTTTATTCTAAAGAGTTAATCCTCAAACATGGATGGATGTTTAAAAAATAAAAATTTAATTAAAAAGTTGTCTCCAGGAGGAACTAGATGACACTTTTGCAAAAGGTTTCCTTTTGTTTGCATTTGGTTACATTGACCCAACTCTGGGTTTTAGATTGACAGACCTGGAGACCTGATATTGTCATTCACTGAGAGTACCTCATATCTCAGGGGCAGACTCAAATTAAACAAGCTCACAGACCAATGCATAAAACCAGAATGCCTATTTATTGATTTACAATGAGAAAAATAGCTGTTACATGACTGGAATGCTAATGTCAACTTTCTCTTCCAGGAAACCATGTAACAACTCCTACACGGAAGCTAAATTATAACACTGAGATTGCTCGTTGGGCACAGGATCAGAATAGGGCAAGACTAAGATCTTTTGAGGCCATAAACATTTTAGTGTGCCTCCCCACTTCCCTTATGTTATTCAAAAAGTAAACACTATAAAGCCACACAAAAATGTGGAAAGTCTAACAAAGTTTTGACTTTCCCCATGATGAATACTTCTATAGTTTCATTGAAATATCAAATATTATATTCTTTTGAACCTAATTTAAAAAAAACATAATTTTTTTAATGACTTTGCTGTGTTGGTGTCTGAAACTCATGATTTGTCTGCTGGGCTCAAAACACGAGGCTCTGGTTGCAGCACTTGGAGATTTGATTACAGTAGGCCTGGATGCAGTTGTTCTGAAGGGGATGGAAACTCTCCTCTGGACCCTGCATGGGGAGATGCTGCCCATGTTTACAAATTGACTCTTCTGTGTTTCATTGCCTGACTCGTCCTGTTTGGATGGAACACTTTCTTTATGTTTGTTAATACATTCAATCAATTTATAGTCAAGGAAGGTTGATCTGAGAATGTTCTGTCTAAAGAGACTTTGCATATCTCTGATCTGCTCCATTGTGCATAGATTTCATAATGTGGAACTCATTCAGAAGGCAGCAACCCCCACCCCCTCACTGCCCACTGCCAACAACCCCACCCCACAACAGTCACTGCTAAGAAGGGAGAAACTCCACTATAGCCCCATATCATAGGCAGTGCCAAAAGACCTGTTTAGGATAACAATTCCTATTTATAGATATTATACAGGGTAGAGTCAAATTTGTATTAGTCTGAATAAGATCATAGTCAACAACATAAATAACCACCAACCTGAACATAGGATTTTATGGAGTATGTCCTAAATAATTAAAAAGATGCTTATTGAATGAAGAAATGAATACGTTTTAAGGAAAAATTTTAAAGCTTCAAATAATAACAGTTAAATAGCATTTTGTATGTATTGAACATTTAATGACTTAGATAAAATGTTAGTTAGAAAGGCTAAGGACCCATTGCTATGAATTACATAAAGGATGTAATTTCATAAAGAATAGGAAGAATTAAATAAAGAATAGTCATTCCATTTTACTGTGAAAAGTCTAGCAGACACCATTCTAACCAAGTAAGGAAATCCTTGGACATCATATTCCTTCCAATATGATAAAGTGACAAGGGTACATATAACTTTTGTAATATTCTTGCCAAAAATGCATCACCTTAATCTAGTTGTGAGAATACATCAGACAAATCCAATTTGAAGGGCATTCTGCAGAGTAGCTGGCTCTTCAATAGCATTAAGATCATAAAACACATAGGAAGATTGAGGAACTGCCAGAGAGTAGCGAAGACCGCAGAGCTATGACAACTAAACAGAATGTGGGAAATTGGGTGGATCCTGAAACAGAAAAAGAGGTACTAGTGGAAGAACTGGTGAGATTCAAATAAGATTTATAAGTTAGATTTAGTGAATCAGTCTTAGTTAGTGTCCTTGTGTTGATGGTTACATAATATGTTAACAATAAGAGAAGCTGAGCGAAGTGAATTTTGGAACTCTGCACTACTTTTGTGACTTCTCTGTAAATCTGAAATTCTTTCTAAATGTAAGTTAAAAGGGAAAGAGTAAGATAAAACTTCAGGGAAAAACACAGGTTTTTGTATCACATAACTGAAGCAAACATATCTAATTTTTTTTTGAAATAATATCTGAATAATGCTTAAAATCTGTCATGTGTTAATACCAAGAAGCTATTCCTCCCTCCAATGCCTGCAGTAGCTTTTGGAAGCCTTTACCACCTCCACTCTTTCAGAGTTGTCATAAGCACTTAATATTTTCAAAGTGTTTTTTTCAAACTGTGATGAAAATTCCCATGGTTAAAATAAATTAATAATTGTTGAAGTTTTTATGAAAAGTAAGTTCCCTTTGCTAAGCTTTTCCAGATTTCCTCTCCAGATGCAATTATTTAAAATTCTTCAGCATTTACTATAGGGAGTCGCTTCTTACCCCTCAATAATATGTGACTTTTTACAGTATTTCTTAATGATTTTAGACAAGAGCTCTTGGCTTCTTACCATGATACATTAGTTTCAGCTTTTTACACAAGCTCTTATATATTCTCCTTTGTGTTCTGGTAAAATTATATCCTGGAGAAGGCAATGGCACCCCACTCCAGTACTCTTGCCTGGAAAATCCCATGGATGGAGAAGCCTGGTAGGCTACAGTCCATGGGGTCGCTGAGGGTCGGACACGACTGAGGGACTTCACTTTAATTAAACTTATAGACAATAATTAGAATACTATTTATTCTACATTACAATTACTAGTAACTGTGGTTCACTTTAGAGGTAAGTCTTATGCCATGAATTTCTTTTCTTTTTTGTACAACTTTTTGTTTTCTTTTTCTGTATTTTTTTTTCATCCTCAGTTGTTTCGCTCATGCTTTCTATTATATCTGGTATTTTGTTGAGTCTTCCCTCTCTCTTTATTCTGGAGCCTCTGTCCCAGGACCATCAAGCTTCCTGCTTCAGTCTGGCTTTGTTCCTCTCTAGCCCTGCTGGACAACTTTGTTCCTGGGCCTTCCCTCCCTCCTCTTCTGCAGTGAGTCCATTGACTCGGGAATCTCATAACACTACGGCTGAGTAAGGATTTCACTGACTTTAAAATTCTAGCTTGAAAAAAACTTTCCCTTGATACTTTGAAGAAATAGTCCCATTGTTTTCTAGCAGACAGTATTACTGCCTCCATTGTAATTTTCTATTTTTGAGAAATTACCTCCCAACATTTATACTTCTCTACCTCCAAGAATAAGAGAATCAACTCTTGGATATCCTGAAATTTTATAATAGTAGAACATGTAAGTATATTTATTAATTATTTTGATACTTGGTGTAATCTAACCTGGAGAAGAATGCTCTCCTTCATTATTTCTATGAGGTAATTCTCCCTATTTCTCTGAACTCCTTTTCTGGAATGCTCACTAAAAGTTGTAACTCTTAGAATGCTTCTCTATGCCTTTATTGAAATTGCCTTCCCCATACTCTTTAGCTAATTATCTTGACTTTATTTTCAGTTCTGATGGATTTCTCTACTGGTACTCTTCTTTACTTTCTCAGAAGCAGTTTGTGTTTTCCTCACAAACAGTTTCTCAAAAACAGTTTGTTGTTTATTTCACATGGCACCATGATCTTAATATATGCATAAAATATATCCTTGGCTTACTCTGCTTTGCACTGAATATTTTAATGCTTAAGTCCTCTATATTCCTTGATCTATCTCCATTTTATGCATGATTTTTTCTTGTTTATTCATCTTAAATCTTTTATAATGTGTAGGCTTTGATCATATATTGTGGGATACTTGTTATCTGTTTGCATTTAGGAAGGAGACAAAAAAGAAGCTGACTGGAGGATCTGTATGCATTTGCAGGGCTTATACATTGATGGGTTTGCCTCACAGTTTATAGGCAAAAGGTTTTCCAGATGGCACTAGTGATAAAGAAGCCACCTGCTGACGCAGGAGACATGAGAGATGCGGGCTTGATCCCTGGGTAGGGAAGACCCTCTGGAGAGGCCATGGCAACCCACTTCAGTATTCTTGCCTGGAGAATCCCATGGACAGAGTAGCCTGGTAGGCTGCAGGCTACAGGTTTACATAGAGTAGGACACAATGATGTGACTTAGCATGCACACACACACATACCTATAGGCAAAAGGCTATTTATTCACAATTGGGTGGAATCTTATAATGCTAGGTTATGGTCTGTCTTATCTCTTTAGGACTGATTTACATTTCTTATAGGGTTTTTTCGTGTTTCATTTTTTGTTGTGGCTATTGTTTTTGCCTTGGGAGAAAACAGCTGTGAGAAATCATATCTGGAGGACTGAGCAATTTAACTATGTTTAAATTAATAGCAGTCCTATCCACTTTCAATTCTCACCCCAGCCTACCTTAGTACCTTACACTTATGAATGTCTCTGTGGTCTTAGCAGCCTGGCTGTCTCTCTCACTGAGTGAATCTTGCTCTTGATACTGTCTAGGCTCCATTTTCCTCTACCTCCTTTAGTAGTTAGCTTTCTCCCTTTTGATTTTTAGTATCAAATATGTTGAAATCTCTATCATCAATAGCTCTTTTCTCATTCTCTACACCATTGTTATGACACGTATGCCCCTTTGCTATTGTCTGTTCTCATTTAATAGAGTTTAAAAGGGCAGAAGAAATGTGGCCTATCTCAACTCTGCAAAAACTTGCTCTTTTAGTTTATAAAGAGAAGCAGTGAAGAGTTTGTTGTAAAGCATCTGAATCACAGGGAGAAGTAGACTTGGCTATAAAAATGAAACAAAATAAACAGTGGTAGCTAACCCAAAGCAAGGATTCTTAAACTTTTATGTTCATTAGGATCATATAGAGGACTTAAAAAAAAACAAAAAAAAAACAAACAAACAAACAAAAAAAACAGCCACCCAGACAAAATTCCAGACCTACCAAGAAAAAACATTCAAGATCCTAGCCTTTACTTTGTCCACCTTGTGACTTCAGCCAGAAAATTAAAAGATACTTGCTCCTTGGAAGGAAAGTTATGAACAACCTAGACAACATATTAAAAAGCAGAGACATTACTTTGTCAACAAAGGTCTGTCTAATCAAAGCTTTGGTTTTTCTAGTAGTCATGTATGGATGTGAGAGTTGGACTACAAAGAAAACTGAGCCCCAAAGAATTGATGCTTTTGAACTGTGGTGTTGGAGAAGACTCTTGAGAATCCCTTGGACTGCAAGGAGATCCAACCAGTCCATCCTAGAGGAAGTCAGTCCTGAATATTCATTGGAAGGACTGATGCTGAAGCTGAAACCCCAATACCTTGGCCACCTGATGCAAAGAACTGACTCATTTGAAAAGACCCTGAGGCTGGGAATGATTGAAGATTGGACATGCTCACAGGAAAAATAAGTGCAAGATTTAGAAGGTGAACTAGAAGAAGCACCCATTCAAATGCTCTGATGGTCCTGGCCTACGTGCATATACAGCTTCATTATAAAAGATGCCAGCTTTCCTGCAGGCCTCCAGCATCATCCAGTCACAGATGAAGGACCACCTCTGAATCTACCAAACATGGAGCTTTGACTCTACAGAGACTCCTAGCCTTGGTGAAGCAAGTAAGATGGACCAACCTGGGCTAAACCAGTGTACATTACTAACAGAGGATCTACTGGATCAAAGAACAGAGTATTTTTAAAGCTCTAGGTATGTACTGGCATATTTCTTTCTTGAAAGGAAGTACAAATTTAAATTTTTATCAACAACTTATATAAGGCTAGAGCATCACAGGGATGCTCTAGTGCTCCAGTTATTATGAATCCATCTGCCAATACAGGGAACACAGGTTCGATCCCTGGTTAGTGAAGATTCCACATGCCATTGGGCAGCTGAGCTCCTGCTCCACAACTACTGAACCTGCGTGCCTAGAGCCCACGCTCTGCAACAAGCCACGGCAATGAGAAGCCATACACTGCAACGAAGAGTAGGCCCCACTCGCTACAACTACAGAAAGTCTGCTCAGAGCAATGAAGACCAGGCCCAGCAACAAATAAATAAATAAATACACATTTTAAAAAAGAATCGATCACAGCAAACTCCTTCTCAAAAGGCAAATCATCAAACAAGATGCATCATCTCTTTTCCACCCATCCACAGGTCCTTTTAGGAATAGGATCGTCAAGTGGTTGGTACAAGTAAACACCCACTCCCATTTCCATTATTAGGGACACCTAGAAGAAATAAGACTATAAGTGGGAATTGAAAGAAAGACATCACAGATTTTTTTCTGAAGACTTTGAGAGGAGATGGCATTCTAAAAAGCAGAAGAGTTGAAAATTCTGGAATAAAGTAATCTCATTTTCTTAAAAAAAAATATCAAATACAATATATTTTCAAAACAAGTTTTGGTGACTGTAATCTGTTGGCTCCCTACACACATGATTTTGTTTGTTGGGCTCAGTACAGATAGAGTTACTTGAAGATGTTAGAGCAAGGTGACTTATGTGGTGTTTTACTGCCAAATAAAATGTGAGCAGATAGAGAAGTCAGTATTATTTTAGAAGTTACTAAATGTAATTGTTCAGCAAGGAGTCTAGAGGTCTTCATTTTTTTTAGTTTCTCCTTAAAGCACTCTTAGTATGAACCCAAGAGGAAACCCTGTCTCTTTAATTCACTTGCAGTTTTGCCCTTAAGGTACCATAATGCATCCTGATCTCCAAGTCCAGCCACACCACACTAGGGTGCTACTGTGAACACAGATTGGTAAGTGACATTGGTCAGGACAGATGATAGAAGGGATTCAAATTTTGATAATATAAAACTAATGATTTTCAGATATATAAACAGGTCTTGTCTAGGATCAGGTTAGTTTTCTCTCTCTTTTTTTTAAGGAAAGACAAATCATATGGAGGCATATGATAGTAAAGACTTAAATTAAAAAATAATATATATTTGCATGGTACTTCATAATGGAAGTTTCTAATAGAAGCATTTGATTTAAACATTAACAATCACTTTGCAAATAATAAGGATAAAAAATTTAATTATTTTTATTTTATAGTCCTGGAAACTGAGATTCACACATTCCCCCCCCTCCACCCTCCGCCAAGATCACATACATTTTGAAGAGTATATATTATAACTCAATGTCTATCTTTAAATTCTATTTGTTCCCATCATATAACATTGACTCAAATTCATCATTCAGAAACATTGACTCATCCTGTAACTTCCCTGCCAGTTTTGTAATCTTTCCATTACCCTATTGGCAGTAATCCAGGCTATCATCTATCATGGAGGCACCACACTATCAAACAGGCATTTGATTCCAAAATATCCTAATATGATAGAGCTTAAAGGATCAAATTCATAATTAAGTATCCAACTTGTGGAGTGTCAGCTCATCTGTTTAAAATGCCTGGTTAATTCTGTGCAGATTCAATTTCTATGAAGATCTTAGTGGTATTCAAAATCCCAAGTTTTAAAGCATAAAAGTAGGTAATTAGGGATAATTAGACCACCATAGCACAGTTGGGCTCAAGACTTTGTCACTAAGTGAAGTTGTGGAATATCTTTGCCATTACTCAGAATCTTTTAAAGTTAGATGCAAGTCACTATATAATTTTAGAATGATAATATCATCAGTCATGGTTACAATAGAAAACATCCATGAAATAGTACCATTGAGGAGAAAGGAGAAATAGTATTTTCATTATAAAAATAGAGCTAAACTTCCTAACTCTATAATTTGCAGCTGATGATTAAAATAGAAAAATGATTTTTCCTATATAAAGGAGAGCTGTCAAATAAGAGAAGGCAAATTGTATTTCTAAATAGAGGGTAAAATAAGAACCAACAGGTAGAAGGAGTCAGATTTTAGCTCAATATAAGAAGCAGCCACTCAGCAAGGAAATGGGTTGTTTTAGGGAAATGGTAAAGCAGTCATCACTACAGATGTTCTCTGAGGGAACTTTGGAAAGGTTAGGTCCTCCTGTGGAAGGTTTGGTTAGATCTTTTCCACTCTGATACTGTGTTTCAATATTGTTACCTTCATGGCCAAGTAATCTTTAATGACCCGGAAAACTGTTATGTCCCTTCTATCTTATAGAGAATTACCGATGAGTAATTACTTATGATAATCATTTATATATAAGAACAATTCTTCATGATATTACATTATTTTAATATCAGTGGGATAGGATTGATTTTAAAGCTTTTCTTCAACGAGGTTAAATATGTTTGAAAATAATGGAACAGTTGTCATTCTCATTTTTGTTTTATTACTTCCTAATCTTTTTAATTCAGCTCTTGTTAGAATGCGCTATATAACTAAAGCTTCCCTTGTAATTCATTCCAACAACCCTCCCTCCAATATCTATATATACTTATGAGAAGGAGAAATGTCAAATAAGTAAGTGCACTGCAGTCCCATGGACCCTGTTGCATTCTCTCTTGGGGACCATCAAACTAATAGGATGCTTAAAAATCCACCTGGGATCTTTTCTAATTACTAACTTCTATTTGGTGTAATGCTCATTGTATTAGTTGCTTCCAGAACATGATTTTTGAACTTAGTTTACAATTTCAGTTTCCTGAAGACTTGTTTTGCATACTTTCATCAGTGGAGTGCTACAATCTAGGGTCATCATTCGGCACGGAGGGTGGTTGACTTACCTTGGGTTTTCCCAGTAGCACATATTGTGACAAGGATTCTAATACGATAGTTCACTTGGAAGGTGATCACAGGGTCCCGGTGGTGGGTGGGGGATAAGTGAAACAACCTAAGATGACATCTTTCTTTATCCACAAAGTTCCTGCTGAGGACAACTCAAGTTTAATACTACTGGGGTATTCTGGGAGTCAGTGTGGAACATAGTTATCTCACCTGATGATGATGAAGCTGGAGCATTTATCCACTAAATCCTTTTCTGTCATTTGTCCTGAGCTGATTCCAGGAGCATTAACTCTGCCACTTCTGGCTTGCTCTGTGCCCGTGGGTCTGCTCATTGTTGAAAAATTCCTTCAGCCTGAACCTTCAGAAATGGTTCCAAACAAAGAGCTTTTGAGCAGGTATAAAGGAATGCCAGAGCACCGACTGTACCTGCCTCTGTGGCCTGTCTTTTTGCCTGGAGATTAGTTTAAATCAGAAATCTCATAAAGCAGAGACTAACTTGGAGTCATGATTTGATGATACTCTATAGATGACTATGTCTCTCACAGAATTGTCTATGGGTACCCGGAATGAGGAACTTAACAATAGCACATAGGAGGAAAAACAAACGGAAAGAGTGGTCAAGCAGGTTAGAAACAGCTGGCTGAAACAAGCTTAAACATCTTAAAAAACTGTGCCCTAATAAACCCGGTAGATTTCCCAAAACAGCTTTTCCAAACTTGGTTGATAGGTAGCATTTCCAAAACTAACTTAATCACAGAGCTCTCTTTTTTATGGCCCATCCCTTGGGGCTGATATTCCATGAAACACTATGAAAAATGCTGATCTCGTCCAGTTCTCTCATGTTACAGCTAAAGTGATTGGAAGGTTGGAGGCCTTATGACTGGTCAAGGTCAGGCAGGTGATTAATGGTAAAGCTGAGCCCTGGCCCAGTGCTTTTCACTCTGTCCTGCTGTCTCTCATTTCAGTTCAAGGAGCCCCTGGTGACCTATAGCTCCTGTTTCTTGAGCTGTTTTCAGATGGGATCTTAGCAGGTAATGATAGCCTCTGGATGTCAAGGGAATATACAGGCCTCAGTGCAAATGAGTTCATGAAGCCCAGCCAGCACACTTTGCTAGACATAGAATCCTATGTGTCTGAGTTTGATCAAGAGGTTAGGCATGCCGACACCCAGAGTTATTTAAAATGCTGCATTTTCCTGCTATTCTGCTGGAAGAAAGGCAATGATATAAACTGTTAGAATGATTTGATAAGATTAGATAAGATTAGAACATACTGGGGAGGTGTTCCTTTTCCTGATGAAAACTAGGAGAGGGTACCTGCTTGCAGTTCCCATGATCAACTCCTTGATTCACAGTGCAGGCCTGGAAGGACACAGGCCTTGTTAGCCTTTGCTAATAAGGGATACATAGGCCAGTACAGGCTGGAGGCTGTCAGTATTTCCCCAGAGGACATAATCCACCCCAGCTAGAGATTTTAAGGGAATAAGGAGATGCCCACTGGTCCTCTCTTTCTCCTTAGCAAGAGCTGTCACATATTTGGGGCACTTACTTGTGGTAGGGATTGTACTTAGCACTTTATTTAATTTAGTTCATTTAATCCTCACGACAACAATGTGAAGAAAGTACTGTTATTCCCTTTTATGTGAGCCAGTTGAGGCTCAGACAAGCTATTCAACTTGCACATGGCCCCCAGCAGAGAGCAGGAGATTCCCTTCCAGAAGTGGAAGCCCAGGCAATTTTAGCTTATGTGCCCTTCTGTCTAGGAGACTGCATTGATCTGTACTCATTAGTGTCATTTCTCAATGAGAAGACCATAAATCAAGAGCAAATGAAGCAAATCCAGTTGGTAAACTTGGTAAAATGAAAAGTGGTAGTGATGAGCAGATTATCCCTTGCAAGAGAGCCAAACTTCTCCTCCTCCCAAATTATACAATGCTGCCCCTAAGAAAGACATTGCAGTTTGATTTGCCAAATAACAATTATGACTACATTGTAGTCTCCTTTACAGAGGTAAATTGAACCCTTTAACATAAGAAAAGTATATATCCTCTCCTTCTGGTCCTGGGGAATAGCAATGCTGGGCTGCAGATTTAAAAAAAAAAAAAAAAAACTCTTCTTAAAAAAAAAAAACCTGTACCCACACAAGCTTTAACCTGAACAGATACAGTCAACATTATTAAAATAAGAAGCTACATGTTTGGAGACCAGAGAAATAAGAGGACAATAAATCTGACTTTCAAGCTTGTACCAGTAACTGAAGGAAAAAGCATTTGGTATTGACTGGGTGCTTCAGATGCCCTGATTGTGCTGGGTATGGTTTCAATCAGTGAACAGTAGGTAGAAAGTGGACAAAGGAATAAAAAGATGAGATAAAGAATAATTTTTAGAGGGTAACCATTCCACAAAACTCAAGCAGAAGCAATGACAGTTTTTAGAGAAAGGGTAAGATAAATGGCAACTTTGGGGTATTCTTAACCATAAATGCAAACCAAGGACAGAACTGGGCTTAATAAATGCCATGACAATATATAACTTCGTCCTGGTTCTCTGGCTGCCTGGGGAGCAAATGAGTCAATGTGAGGTGTTCTCTCAAGACTCCCACAGTGCCTTATGCCTAATAGATTCAATAGATGAAGCTGAGGTTTTTAATGACTGGGAACTGGGCCTCCAGAGGGCTAAGTAGAATGAAGAGGTTTTGCCCTCTCCCCAGGATACTCACATCTTACAGATAAGAAGGTGTCTGACAAGCAGAGAGTTGGTGATGCTGTGGTGGAGTGTAGTGGGGAGGGACAGTAATGGAAATGTATTTCAAACCCCGACTTTGTGGCAACTGAAAATACTTGCTTATGCTGAGTGGGTTGTGCAAGGGGACGAAGTCAGCCAGTAATAGCTGAAGAAGGAGGTTTTTGACTCAAGAAGATTGGGTGAAATGGAATAGATGAAGGCTGTATTAGGCACTGAGGTCACATCAGCCCCAAGGAGAGAAGTTGGCATGGATTATGTTGCCACACTCTAAGTACAAATATGTGAATGCTTAGCAAATTAAAGAGGTAATGAATGAAGGGTGGATTGGAAGGTGGCAAGTTGAAGTTGCCAGTGTTATCATATGTCATTTAATTACACTGACATTTCACAGGCAAGAAGAAAACATGATCAAAACACAGCATATAACAGTGCAAAGAGCAAGTGAATTGAAGTGATGCACAGCTGTTTACTTCATAACAACTGTGTGAAAATGGGCAAATTATTTATCCCCTCTGTGTCATTTTCCCCTCATTTGTAAGTGATGACTTTTATAACACCTAATATAACACAAAAGGTCAGAAATAGAGGCTTACTCTAAGCTCAGTGCAGTTATCACTACCATTAAAGTTAATTATAAGCACAAGACATTATAATTAAAGTGAAATTGTTTTTAATACAGAAAAGTAAGTCCTATTTGCTAGTATGTAAGATGTAATAACAGCATATAAAATTATTTCAAGGATGAGATTTAGGGGAAGAAAGCAGAGGTTATAGACCTGAGTTCTTCATTTCAGTAGATCTGTGATTGAATTCAAGTTTTTCACTCATTAGCTACATGATGTTGACATATACCTAACCTTATTTTGTTTGAACTATTAACTTTTTATTTTGTATTGGGGTATACCCAATAAACAATGTTGTGGTAGTTTCAGATGAAGAGCAAAGGAACTCAGTCATATATATACATGTATCCATTCTTCTCCAAACCCCACTCCTACCCAGGCTGATATATAACATTGAGTAGAGTTCCATGTGCTATACAATAGGTCCTCGTTGGTTGTCCATTTTGAATACAGCAGTGTGTACATAATATTCTCAAATTCCCTAACTATCCCTCATTAGCTTCATGATGTTGATATATACCTTTTATAAGCCTTAGTTTTCTTACCTATAAAATTGAAATGATCCCTATCCCATCAGTGGTTGTAGGTATTGTTGTTGTTCAGTCACTCAGAGTGTCCGACGCTTTGACACCCTATGGACTGTAGCAAGCCAGGCCTCCCTGTCTTTCACCATCACCCAGAACTTGCTCAAACTCATGTCCATTGAGTAAAGGATGCATCCAAACTTCTCATCCACTGTCGTCCCCTTCTCCTCCTGCCTTCAATCTTTCCCAGCATCAGAGTCTTTTCTAATGAGTCAGTTCTTTGCATCAGGTGGCCAAAGTATTGGAGCTTCAGCTTCAGCATCAGTCTTTCCAATGAAGATTCAAGATTGTTGTCCTTTAGGACTGACTGGCTTGATTTCCTCGTAGTTCAAGGGGCTCTCAAGAGTTTTCTCCAATGCCACAGTTCAAAAGCATGTTCTTTGGCTCTCAGCCTTCTTTATGGTCCAACTCTCACATCCAAACATGACTCAAACATGACTACTGGAAAAACCATAGCTTTGAGTATATGGACGTTTGTTGGCAAAGTAATGTCTCTGTTTTTTAATATGCTGTCTAGGTTTATCATAGCTTTTCTTCCAAGGAGCAAGTGTCTTAATTTCATGACTGCAGTCACCATCTGCAGTGATTTTGAAGCTCAAGAAAATAAAGTCTGTCACTGTTATATCATTTCCCCATCTATTTGCGATGAAGTGATTAGACCTGATGCCATGATCTTGGTTTATTGAATGTTGAATTTTAAGCCAGCTTTTCCACTCTCCTCTTTCAGTTTCATCAAGAGGCTCTTTAGTTCCTCTTTGCTTACCGCCATAAGAGTGGTGTCATCTGTATATCTGATGTTATGGATATTTTTCTCAGCAGTCTTGATTCCGGCTTGTGTTTCATCCAGCCTGGCATTTCTCATGATGTACTCTGCACATAAGTTAAATAAGCAGGGTGACTTGCTTATTTACTGTCTGGAAATACTCATTTCCCAATTTGGAACCAATCTGTTGTTCCATGTCTTGTTCTAACTCTTGCTTTCTGACCTGCATACAGGTTTCTCAGGAGGCAGGTAATGTGATCTGGTATTCCCATCTTTTGAAGAATTTTCCACCATTTGTTATGATCCACACAGTCAAAGGCCTAGTGTAGTCAGTGAAGAAGAAGTAGGTTTTTCTGAAACTCTCTTGCTTTTTCTATGATCCAATAGTTGTTGGCAATTTGATCTCTGGTTCTTCTGTCTTTTCTAAATCCAACTTGAACATCTTGGAAGTTTTTGGTTCATGTACTGTTGAAGCCTAGATTGGAGAATTTTTAGCATTACTTTGCTAGTGTGTGAGAGGAGTGCAATTGTGCAGTAGCTTGAACATTCTTTGACATTGCCTTTCTTTGGGATTGGGTTGAACACTGACCTTTTCCAGTCCTGTGGCCACTACTGAGTTTTTCAAATTTGCTGGCGTATTGAGTACAGCACTTTAAAATTGCATCATCTTTTAGGATTTGAAATAGCTCATCTGGAATCCCATCACCTCCACTAGCTTTGTTTGTACTGATCCTTTTAAGGCTCACTTGACTTCGCACTCCAGGATATCTGGCTTTAAGTGAGTGTTCACACAATCGTGGTTATCTGGGTCATTAAGATCTCTTTTGTATAGTTCTCCTGTGTATTCATGCCACCTTTTATTAATATCTTCTGCTTCTGTTAGGTCCATAATGTTTCTGTTCTTTATTGTGTCCATCTTTGCATGAAATGTTCTCATGGTATCTCTAATTTTCTAGAAGAGATCTCTAGTCTTTCCCATTCTATTTTTTTCCTCTATTTCTTTGCACTGATCACTTAGGAAGCTTTTCTTATCTCTCCTTGTTATTCTTTGGTACTCTGCATTCAGATGGGTATATTGTTCCTTTTCTCTTTGCCTTTTGCTTCTCTGCTTTTCTCAGATATTTTTATGGCCACCTCAGACCACCATTTTGCCTTTTTGCATCTTTTTCTTGGGGATGGATTTGATCACCACCTCCTGTACAATGTTACGAACCTCCATCCATAGTTCGTCAGGCACTCTGTCTATAAGATTTAATCCCTTGAATCTATCTATCACTTCCACTGTATAATCATAAGGGATTTCATTTAGGTCATATCTAAATGATCTAGTGATTTTTCCTACTTTCTTCAATTTAAGACTGAATTTTGCAATAAGGAGTTCATGATCTGAGCCACAGTCAGCTCTGGATCTTGTTTTTGCTGACTGCATAGAGCTTCTCCATCTTAGGCTGCAAAGAATATAATCAGTCTGATTTTGGTATTGACCATCTGGTGTTGTCCATGTGTAGAGTCATCTCTTGTGTTATTACAAGAGGGTGTTTGATATGACCAGTACATTCTCTTGATAAAACTCTGTTAGACTTTGCCCTGCTTCATTTTGTACTCCAAGGCCAAATTTGCCTGTTATTCCAGGTATCTCTTGACTTCCCACTTATGCATTCCATTCCCTATGATGAAAAGGACATCTTTTTTTGGTGTTAGTTCTAGAAGGTCTTGTAGGTCTTCATAGAACCATTCAACTTCAGCTTCTTCAGCATAGTGATTGTGGCATATACTTAGATTGCTGTGATATTAAATATTTTGCCTTGGAAATGAACAGAGATCATTCTGTTGTTTTTGAGAGTGCACCCAAGTACTGCATTTTGGACTCTTTTGTTGACATGAGGGCTACTCCATTCATTCTAAGGGACTGTTGCCCATAGTAGTTAATATAATGGTCATCTGAATTAAATTTGCCCATTCTGCTCCATTTTAGTTCACAGATCCCAAGATGCTGATGTTCACTCTTGCCATCTCCTGTTTGATCACTTCCAATTTACCTTGATTCATGATTCTAACATTCCAGGTTTCTATGCAATATTGTTCTTTACAACCTCGGATGTTACTTTACTGCCAGACACATCCATACCTGGTTATTGTTTCCACTTTGCCTCAGCCTCTTCATTCCTTCTGGAGCTATTTCTCTGCTCTTCTCCAGTAGCATATTGGGCATCTACCAACCTGGGGAGTCATCTTTCAGTGTCATATCTTTTTGTCTTTTCATACTGTTCATGAGGTTGTAGGCATTTAATTGAATAATACCTCTTAAGCACATGGCATACAAAACACACTCAGTGAATGGTAGAGCATGTACCTTTGTTGTGACTGGAAGATGAGAAGAAGTGACCTGAGGCAGATAGAGAGTGGAGTACAAAAAAGTCCATCTACTCACAATAACTATGAAATCAGGAAGATGTGTAGCAACGAGAACCAGAGTAAATATGAACAACAGGTCATATTGGTGCCATATCATGAAGATCTAATAGGACCTGTGATGGAAAGTCTCAGGTTTGTGATCACCTCTTAAATTATCCCTTGAGAGGAAGAGAGTTGAGGTTTGTGATCACCTCTTAAATTATCCCTTGAGAGGAAGAAAGTTGAGGCAGGTCTGTGAAAATAGAAACCCACATCTGAAATACTACTTGACAAGTCTCTCTAAAACCCAGTAACTCCCACCTCTTGGTATTCATACTGTGTAATCTTCTCTTCATTGTGGGCTGGGCTTCATGATTGCATCTAATGTGTAAAATATTGTAAAAGTGACAGAATGTCACAAAATGAGGTTGCAAAAGTCTGACATTTGTCTCGCTAGGATTCTCTCTGGCCCTTTTACTTTGCTTGCCCTGATTAATCCAGCTGCCATTTTGTGAACTTACCTATGGACTTGCTTTATGATCACAAGTCCGACTTGTCTTATATGATAAAGTTGCTTCAAATTTGGAGTGAATAAAATATCATATTGCTATTAGAATCTTATTTTGCAGAGCATATGTTAAAAAGCAATGTAGAAGTAAAGGGTAGAGTACCATTTGTATCTCTAAAGGTCTGACTTATCATACCCATTCCTGTGGGTTGTTGTAAGCACTTAATAAGCTAATGCATATACAGGTGCATGATATGGGACATTAATTTTTTTTTTTAAGTTTATGGCACTCAGATTTTTTAAAGTAATATTTTACCAGAAGTTGGAAGAATTTCTGTGCTTAAAATCAAATCTAGTTCTCTTGTCTCTGCCACACTTTGCCTTGACAGGCTGCAAAATAAACCAATCTATATTTATAGTATATCAAACTAGATAGAAAAACATAGCAACACTAGGCAGGAAAAAGTTTCCAATTTAAACTTCCATTAAAAGGATAAAATATCCAAAACTTCTTGTCAATTAAGGATATTTATTTCTTTTTTATTATGTTTTTCCCGTGTTAAATTGAATTATATTTTGGGGGATACAAGAAAAAAATGAAAATACATATTTAAAAAGATGGTTCATATTAACTACCATTTTGACCCTTCAGGAAGTCAAAGTTTATTTGGTAAGAAAAGGAGAAAACTCAGCATTGTCCCTGAAATATATACCAGAGATCAGTGATGAATAAGACTCATCATATGGAGAATTATGAACTGAAAGTAAGTCACAGAGAGAGTATCTCTCCCCTTATTTGGAGGCTAAATGTAGCCAACTTGTTTCATTGAATAAATATTAATTCAAAGTTATACCAACACTGTTCTAGGGCCTTAGGTTACATCCCTAAATGGAATGAAGACTCTTGCCCTCATAGCACTTACAAGCGTGCATGCTAAGCCACTTCAGTCATGTCCAACTCTTTGTAACCCTGTGGACTGTACCTGCCAACCTTCTCTGTCCATGGGATTCTTAAGGCAAGAATACTGGAATGGGTTGCCATACCCTCTTCAGTACTTGCATAGCAGACAATAAACATTCAACATAATAAATAGCAATTCATAGAGTATTAGAAGCAGTGTGACAGTATAGCAGGTAATCTGGGCATGTCTGGTGTTTCCCCAAAGATTTTTTTTTTCCTTTTAAGCATTTAGGGCTACTGATAGGACTGTCACTTGGGATACTCCTAATCTCCTTTCGTGGTAGTGTGGTGTTAGAAATTAAATCCTCAGGAACTATTCTCATAGACTTAGGATATAGGAACTTTAGAGGTATAGTAAACTTACTATGAATTCTTTGAAAATCTTTGAACATAAAATAATAGTAGTCAAATTATCTAGAGGTAGTACACCTCTAGGGAAACTGAGTTAGCCTATGCAAAATCACATATAATTTTTAAACATATTTATGTTAATATACTATTTTATGATAAGGAAATGCCTCCTCACAATTGGGAGTTCAAACAGACATCAAAATAAGATTGACAACTGCAAAACTGCCTGTCAAACCCATAGGTTCTGAAATAGTAAATGATCTCTAGAGCTGCTTCCATTAGCCACGTACATCTAAAGGTTAGCCTGGGCTTTTCATCCAGGAATCCTAGATACACATTAACCTTTTCTAAACCAAACAATCTATCAGTCAGCGTTTTGTTTCAGACAAGATAATTTATTCTAGATAAACTATAAAATAGATTTATTATAAGGAATTTGATATTTTACAGAATATCTATGAGAGCCAGGTACCAAGCTTAGATGCTATATAGCTTAAAGCAGGAGAAATGCTTACCCTACCACAAAACTGTTTCAGTAGAAATATCCTTGCTTTTTCCACTAGTTAGTTGAATCTATAAACACAGGAATCAGAAACTAACTTCTTCCTATAGCTGGTTCAGCGAACCCAACAACTTCATGAGGTCATGTTTGCCAGAACTCCTCAGTCACAAACTGTTTACTTTTGCCTTTATTTCCCTGAAAATGAGTCTGTTTGATGAAAGCTGATCAAATGTCTACACCTCATGTTAAGGAAGCCTTGGATTGTTCATTTAGTGCTTCTACCAAGGAAAGGCTAGCGTCATGATATTGGAAAACCACCAGAATGGGGCAAGGATATTTAAAAGATTTGGGGCTGCCATAAATGACAGATGTGTCCTGAGAACCACGTTCACATTTTTCTCTGCAGTGATTTTGTTTCTGTTAGCCCTTACTTCTCAAAAGGCCCAATTTGTGTTTGTGAAAGAGCTTAACTGTGTTATTTTAAAAGGTAGCTGTTTCAGCTCTTCTCAGGGTAATGACATGAAGAGAGAAGTATGTTGGTCTTATCACTTATTAAATATATATATATATATATATATAATACAGGCCAATATTTGTTGGTTATATTTACAATTAGAGAAGTTGCATGAAGGTCTCTATTAGAGGTGTTTCTTAAGTTTTTTGTCTTTCAAGAAATCTTTTCAAGTAGAGCACATTACTGCTGTTGGATGTCCCAATTGGTCTTGAATAGCACTTAGATGCTACTAATGAGGTCTTCATGCTCATTTTGTCACATGTATATAGGTTGTGTTGAAAGTCTCAAATGCCTTAGGAAGATGCTTAATTTATCTCTACTTAAATACATGGAGGTTCTTTTATTGTGAAATATAGAAAGGCATAAGATAAATGAGTACCATGGGATAGTTCAGTCCAGGAAGTGAAGGATATCTTTTCTGGAGGAGCAAGGGGATCACATTTGGATATTTTGTTACAATGATTATTCCCACTCCAGCAACAGAGGGCTGTAACTCTACAGTTTTGATAACAGTAAATGGCTAAGATGAAGCTGGCATCTTCCTCCTTAGTCTAATAGCTAACTGCAAGGTGGGAAAATGAAAGAAAATCTCTTTTTTTTCCTTAAAGCTATTTTCAGCAAGCCATCCTATAGCATGCTGAAAGAATAGCATTATGTGGACAATGTAAAGGACCATACCTTTCAAGTAAATGGAAACTTATCCTATGAAGATGTGAAGAGGTAATTGGAGTCCAAAGTGTCAAACACAATGAAATGTTATTGAGGCATTTTGAAGAGGTTGGGCTGGATTTTGTATTACAAGTATGATAACGTTCTCTATAGCCTCAAATCTTTTGTGTAGTTTGCTTTTAGAATTTAACATGCTAGAGTTAGAAAATATGGACGTTATTTATTCAGATATCCAAAGGTGGTATTTCTGTGACTCCCAGGGAAATTGATATTGATAAACAGGAACTTTGTTAGTGTCATTTTGATTATTTTCAGTTTCAGGGTTTAAAAAAAAAAAACCAAAAACTAACAATCTCTGCTGTTGGTATTTTTTCTCAAATGTTAGGATTTGGGCTTTTACACCTGCGACTGGACAGCTCTGATGGAAAAGACAGGGTTTCACCCATGAATCCAGGTCTTCTAACCCCTTAATTTATGAACCGAGTTGTACATTCACAAGACCCAAATCATCGGTATTTCTGTAATAGCTACTTCACAGGTATAGAGGATTCCCTTTTTCAAGGTGAATAAAGAATGTATTAATTTGCTAATTTTTTTTTAAGTCTAAGCAGTATTCTGAGGGAGAGAAAGATCACAGTTAGTGACTTTCTTTGTTTCCTTCTGTCTATTTCTAAATGTATCTGAGTCAGTTTCCTTCCCTATATCGTTCCCTTTTATCTCAGTGAAAAAGGGAAAAGGAACAATGTGAATGCATGGACTAGGTACATATATAATCTCTACTTGATTCTAAGTTTGACATGAAATGAACCCAACAATATTTTTTCTTTCTATCATAATTGTGATACATGATCATTGGAGAGAATTTAAGGAACACAGAAATTAAATTTAAAAAGCAAAACAAAACAGTTTTCTCTGAAACCCAGAACCTACCTGTGCTCTCGACACAAATGCTCACCATTATTCTGGGACATTAATTATTCTCTTTATTATTGCCTGTTGTTTTCTTTACTCTCCTTTCCTCATAGTTCATGGTTGTTCTTAAATCTCCCCAATACCAGCCATGTGTTTTTGTTTTTTACTTATTTTCAGTTTTTATGTTAATTTTGGATTTCTCCTCCTTTCCCTTGATTACCAAACTTTTGAAAATTTTTATGCACACTTGTCTTTATTCAAGGCTCCTGACTCATGTCTCAGTATGTTTTCAACCTTAATGAAAAAGCCTGCATCTCTGAAGATCTCCCTGAGTAGCAGATCAACTCCAATACCTATCAGTATCTGAACTTTATTTATGAAAGAAAAAAACCCTATTTATTTGTTACTATTAAGTGAGAAGTGTAAGTTTGCAGAAAAATGCATTCCCATGTGATACATTTATCTTCCTCTGTTCATCATTTCCTTTCACCACTAAATATGTGCCTCATATTTACTCTACTTTTCTTATAATGATAACTTCATCATCCAAAGACTAGCCTAAACATTTTAGCCACTAGGATTTTATTCTTATCCTTCAACCTGAGCAACAATTTGATCCTCAGATATATTTAGTCTTCCTCTGATCTTACCCCTATTGTCACTTGTAAACTTGGAAGTGACTTGTACAATTTCACTCATGTTCCAGCTGGTGTTCTACCTTCAGTGTTCTCCCTACACCAAAACCATGTTCTTTTCCAGTGATTCTCACATTTTTTGTCAAGACACAAATGGATTATGCTCAGATGAGAAATGAGTCTCATATTTTTTGTTACTACTAACAAAGCTGAAAAATTTTTGAATGATTTATATGCTTTATATAATAAAGAAGATGCTAGAATAATTCTTTAATATTGTTTTTCTTAAGCAATATTCATTCTAACTTTTTTGAGAGCTAGAGAAAGGTATATTTAGCAAGCATGGTGGTAACTGTTTTAGATATTCCTAGGTTTTTTTTTTTCCCCCTTTCCGGTAAATTTCTCCCTTGTGTATCAGAGAAGAGAGAAGAGGGTTGAAGACCATTATATAAAAGTTCATTTTCTTTTTTTTTTTTTCATTTTCTTACTATAACAGCAACAACAAAAAAACTTTGAATGACCCCTTTACTCTGTATATGTTTACTTTTCCTTACTCTGTAACCCTACTTATACCCCTTCTCCAGTCTCTTAACATCTGGAACTACTCATCTTTCCACCAAAACAGGCATTCTTTCATATTTCCATGCTTTCCCGGTGGCTGAGACAGTAAAGAATCTGCCTACAATGCAGGAAACCTGGGTTTGATCCCTGGGTTGGGAAAATCCCCTGGAGAAGGGAACGGCGACCCACCCCAGTATTCTTGCCTAAAGAATTCCGTGGACAGAGGAGCCTGGAGGGCTGGGGTCCATGGGGTCACAAAGAGCTGGACATGACTGAGTGACTAATACTTTCACTTTCATGCTTTGAACACCATGTTCTACTGAGGTATTTATCATCATATGCTGTAACCAATAATCCCTCTGCAGACAAGTTCACGTAAAGCAGAGAATTTTAAGTAACATTTTTGTCAATTAAGAGATCCTTGGGTCCAGTAGAAATTGTTCTGATTCTTTTATGTGATGATCAGTCAGACATGGCCCCAAGAGAAGATAGAGGAGAAGTTCAGTAAGAAAACG
This sequence comes from Bos indicus, assembly GCF_029378745.1. Taxonomy (NCBI): domain Eukaryota; kingdom Metazoa; phylum Chordata; class Mammalia; order Artiodactyla; family Bovidae; genus Bos; species Bos indicus. Next base: position 35,289,831 of record NC_091770.1, read on the forward strand.
AAGTATGATACTCACAGATCATCCTAGAGACTGGAGGCACATAAGAAAGACACAAAGGTGGTCAAGAGGCAGAAGGGGCAGGATTGAGGGGAAACTAAGGCCACAGCCTTTATTTGGGTTTATGCAGAAAAGATGAGACAAGCTGGAGTAAACAGCTTAGGATTAGCTAGCATGAATAGTTTCAGTAAGTTCTAGGCTTTCAGGGGTAGTCTGTGTTTGCCAGGGCTTCCCTGGTGGCACAGTGGTAAATAAGCCACCTGCCAATGCAGGAGACACAGTTTGATCCCTGGGTAAGAAAGATCTCTTGGAGAAGGAGATGGCAACCCACTCCAGTATTCTTGCCTGGGAAATGCCATGGACAAAAGATCCTGGTGGGCTACAGTCCATGTGGTTGCAAAAGAGTCTGATACGACTGAGTGACCAAACCACCACCCCACCAGCTGATTCTGTGATGATTAGGCAGAGAGAGGAATATTACCTCCTGGGTGTATCAGCCAGTTAAAAGAGGCAGGGCTCTTTAGTGGTTAGTTTGCTCAAGTAAGGCATGTTCTAGACTGAGTCCTTTACACTAAGAACCAGCTACTCGGAGGAGGGGCAGTTTCTTCTCAAGCAGAAAAGTCAAATTATCATAATCTACAAAAATCTAAACAATACCTAAATGAATTATCCTATGCAAATAATTAGAAAAATGAAATTGAAAGTTGGCACTAGTAGTAAAGGAGGGTCAACAGAATGTAGAATTTTTACAATGAAGTTTAGGAGAAGAATATAAAGACAGCTTGGGAAAAATAAATGCTAGCATAGAACTGTATTTTTGTCAGTAAAATGAAAGCTAAGATGCTGGCAAAAGATGCTGATGCTTTGATGCTACATTTCTAGAATCATGTGGTACTTTGTAGGAGGTGGTTTCAGTTAATAACTCTGCATATGATGGCTACAATGAAAATTGAACATTTAGATAGAAGAATAAGACCAAAAAGTCTCTTGGCACTATTTTACATTTTTATTTCCTTTCAAGTATAATAATGGATAGCAGTCCCTGGTTTCTTCCCTGGAGAGAGTAATCATGGGAAGGAAAAAAAAAAAAAACAACCCTATCATTATTTGACTTACTCTGTACTTTGGGGCTTACCCAAGGGCCAGAAAGTTTGGCCTCAATGAAAGGGGTAGGTGAGACACAGAGAATAAGAAGCCTTATGGAATAAAAGGATCAAAGGAAGCAACAAATTTGGGCTATTCAGGATGGACAGACTACTTTGCACTATGACTATACAATCTGAGTTTTAGAACCAATTTCAAGAATAGAAGCAACTTTATTTTATAGACTCTGATGGGTCATATATACTTATAGAGTGTTCTCTCTTAACCCCACACATCAAAGTGAGAGCTCTATTATTTGTGTCCAGAGAGTGTACGAGGAGCACAGAGTCTGGTACCAGCAAATACACCACTCTCTACAGCTGCTGAAACATTTTAGGATTGGCCTATTGATTTATCCTCAGGGTGAATGTAGGAGCTAGGGGAGGGATAGGACTGATGGCCCACGGACAGAGGCTTTTAATTTATTGACAGAACAAGGATAGTCCTCTGGCTATTCTCAAAGTAGTGCTTTAGAAATTAGATTTTTATCTCTATCTTGGAGAACCTTGAATATAAGTGAGGATGCTCATTCCTCAAATCCTAGATCCAGGAAAGGCTGGTGTCAGGGATGGATCTGCCATTAAACAGTGCAGACGCCCATGCTGCTTTCCTAGCATTGAGATACATGTTTTCTAATCAGCTGAGAGAAACTAATTTCTATTAGAATTCCAGTAAAATGAAATGGTCTTTTTGGATACATTTCTAGTAAAAAGTTTGTATGATATATATATATATATACACATGTATATATATATACATGAAATGATTTCAAGAAGGGAGTACAACATTTTAAATATTTGAAAACTTCACAAGTATATCTGTAATTATAAGGATTTTATCATAATGAGCATTATTTTTATATCTTTGGCAATGAATGCAACTCTCTAGACCAATTAAAACTGACCATGTTAATATTCTCTGTGGAACTTTCCTGTAACCATGTGTGTTCTTTCCAACGTGAAGGCCCCAAAGGTGAGATATAGGTTGCAGGCCCTAGTGTTAGAATGCCAGGGTTTTAATTTTGATTTGAATATTCTACGTAATAAGCAAGTTGTGTGAGTTCTCTGCTTCAGTTTCCTTATTTGTAAAATGTGGCTAATAGTGTTATTTCTCTTAGAATTACTGAGAAAATTAAATGATCCAATATATACAATATGCTTAGAATAGTCCTTGGTACATAATAGTCAACAAATATCCATTACAATGATTATTTCTTAAGAATTATTTCAGAAAATTCTTAAGTAAAATCAACTGGATCAGAGTTCCATAAGTCGATAAGATGGAAACTTGAATATGAACCACATCCATCCTGGGGCCAAAAAGGGTTAGTGAGAAGGTCAATTTCCCCAACAACAGTGGGGATGAAATTCCCAAAAGAATGTATGTTAGGAAGCTAAAAGACTAATTTCTCCTATATTTGGAATGCCAAAATTGCTATCTAACTTCTTGCTTCTATTTTAAGCATCACCTTCTGTTTTATATTTTAAAATTGTCTGGTCATCTAGTCCATTCTTAATACACGTCCTGTTTTTGAGATGAGTATTTTGTATGGACATTGACTCAGACAACTGGCTCTTTCTTTTGACTCAAATAGTTTTTGTCTTATACATGTAAAATCAATCTTCCACAGACCAGACAATCTGTTCATTCTAGCCTTCCAAGCTAGCCCTGTGCTACTATAATTGGTGTTTTGAAATGGCTCTGAGCAAGTGGACTTTATAACATTGCAGTCTAGTATATTAATCAGTTATAAAAGTAGTTTTGTATTTCTACGAAAGGAAGAGGTAAAATATCCTGGCTAATCCTTAATGTACCAAATTTTCACTTTGTCGTCTACATGTGGCATTTCTATTATTTGGAAAATGTTTCAGAAGGTGAAAGCGGCCAGAGAGGGAGAAAGAGAGGAGGAGGGAGAGAAAAACTTAACTTTCTCAGAACATAGAGAGAATTGTCTTCGGCAACAAAGTATATCAATCTTTGAGGTAGAAAATAACCAGGTCCATTAAACCAACATGGATACTCACAACTCTTGAATTTATTTTATGTTATGCTATGGACACGTTTACTCCATTAGTTTCTACCTCGCATTGAAATTGAAACACTCTAGCATAACATCAATTTCCTTAGTACTGTTTTTGACTTGTGCATAGAGAGAGATATTCCTTCATGAACTCATTTAAATTTATTGAAAATTTCTATAAAGTTATGATTGCTTCAGCAACAATTTCCTGGGCCTATAATATATCTTTATATTTGTATGCTAGAATTTTGAAGATAGTATAGCTGTTTTATATTTTCCTGAATACTAGGAAATATTATTTAAGCCTTCTCGATGACTATTGTATTAGTAGATCTTAGTGTTATTATGCATGCATTTAAACAAAGACAGCAAAAAATCTTGTTTCTCAGAAGCATGATCATTTTGAAAGATTTTATTCTCTAAATATGGTTATAATAATATCTCCCATCTGCCTGCTCATCTGCAATATTACCTTGTCCCTCCACCATTAAAAAATGGAGTTGATTTCTCTATCCCATTGAATCCAGTGGGCCTTGTAGTTGCTTTGATCAATAGAAAAGGAAGTCAGAGCTAACGTACCCATCAGATATGTCTAGGGCCATGACACTTTTGTGTCAGTCACCCAGTCATATCCGACTCTTTGTGACCCCATGGACTGGAGCCCACCAGGCTCCTCTGTCCAAGGGATTCTCCAGGCAAGAATACTGGAGTGGATTGCCATTCCCTTTTCCACATGACACTTTTAGAGACCCATGATAATGTTTTCATTTCTTTTAAATTCAGAATTTAAAAAATGAACATGTAGGCTTAAGAAAATATTATAACATATATTTATCTTCTTGTCATGTCATAAAGTATAATTATAAATATTTAAATTTATTTGTCTAATAGAAGAAGGTGTCCATGAAAGCAAGAGTGCCTAGAGCTCACAAATGTCATATTTTAATATTTTAGCCCTAGAGTAAGTGATACAATGCTAATGCTTAATAGACCAGGCAGCTTCTTCTTCTTCCATTTTGGGATATTTGTCCCTGGGACATTCCTGCTCAAAGCCAGCCACAAGGCACTGATAAATTCAAACTAAATGAAAGGGTTATCTAACAACTGTAGCTGAGCTCTCAGATGTCAGTCAGTATTAATGGTCAACTAGGTTTTCCAGCGGAGAAGGCAATGGCACCCCACTCCAGTACTCTTGCCTGGAAAATTCCATGGATGGAGGAGCCTGGTAGGCTGCAGTCCATGGGGTCGCTAAGTCGGATACGACTAAGTGACTTCACTTTCACTTTTCACTTTCGTGCATTGGAGAAGGAAATGGCAACCCACTCCATTGTTCTTGCCTGGAGAATCCCAGGGACGGGGGAGCCTGGTGGGCTGCTGTCTATGGGGTCGCACAGAGTCGGACATGACTGAAGTGACTTAGCAGCAGCAGGTTTTCCACCCTAGTAGAACCTTCAGATGATTTCAACCTAGCTATTAACTGATTGTACTTGCATGAGGGACATCCAGAGAGATCTGCCCAGCTTAGCCCAGTCAACCCAAAATAGTGCATAAGACAATAAAAAAGGACTGTTTAAGCCAGCCAATTTCAGAGTGGTTCATTAGGTGATAATAGATAACTGAAACCTTGTTTGAGTCACTCATTCACAATTTATTGAGCATTTTAGTATATAATCTGGGATACTATGATATAATACTGATATTAATGTAATGAGGACTCTGTTGATGAGCCTAGTCAGCTGCTTCTTTAAGATCTTAGAGGGTGGGGGAAGCATGAATCAAGGTGAAAGTCAACTAAACTCAAAAAGATGTTGCAAGATTACTTTTTAAGTATAAAAAATGTTACCAATGACAAAAAAAAGTTGGCATCCATTAAAAGGAAAATGACATTATAAATCCACATTTATAGGATAAATTTTTTGTGTGTTTCTTTTAGCTGTGTGATCACGATCACATATTTTAAAGGTTCTTTGCCTCATTCATACCTAGCTCATTTGGTTGTTATGAGAATTAAATGAATCAATATATGCAAAACTCTTACAACAGTGCCTGGGTGTGTGTGTGTGTGCGTGCACTCGCATCCATACATGCGTGTGCATGTGTATATTAGCCATTTAACAAATGTTAACTATTTGTACATATTTTATACTCATAATTGTTATTAGTATCTGGAACAAACTGACTCGACCTGATGGAAGGAAAGCATGAACCTACTCCATTACCTTCCTGCCATAGATTTCAAACATGACATACTAAATCTTCCTTTAAGAGGATTTTTTTTTTCAGAGATTAGAGATTGCTTGCTGTTGTTGTTGTTCACTGGCTCAGTCAAATCTGACTCTTTGTGACCCAATGGACTGCAGCATGTCAGGCTTACCTGTCCTTCACCATCTCCTGGAGCTTGCTCAAACTCAGGTCCATTGAGTTGGTGATGCCATCTATACGTCTCATTCTCTGTCATCCCCTTCTCCTCCTGCCTTCAATCTTTCCTAGCATCAGGGTCTTTTCTGATGAGTCAGCTCTTCACATAAGTTGGCCAAAGTTTTAGAGCTTCACCTTCAGGTTCCATTCTTCCAGGGAATATTCAGGATTGATTTCCTTAAGGATTGACTGGATTCATCTCTTTGCAGTCCTAGGGACTCTCAAGAGTCTTCTCCAGCACCACAGTTCAAAAGCATCAGTTCTTTGGTGCTCAGCCTTCTTTATGGTCCAACTCACACCCATATGTGACTACTGGAAAAGGCATAGCTTTGACTATATGAAACTTTGTTGGCAAAGTAATGTCTCTGCTTTTTAATATGCTGTCTAGGGTGATCATAGCTTTTCTTCCAAGGAGGAAGCATCTTTTAGTTTCATGGCTACAGTTACCATCTGCAGTGATTTTGGAGCCCATGTAAATAAATTCTGTCACTGTTTCCATTATTTCTCCATTTGCCATGTAGTGATGGACCAGATGCCATCATCTTAGTTTTTGGAATGTTGAATTTTAAGCCAGTTTTTTCACTCTTGTCTTTCACCTTCATCAAGAGGCTCTTTAGCTCCTCTCCACTTTCTGCCATAAGTGTGGTGTCATCTGCATATCTGAGGTTATTGATATTTCTCCCAGCAATCTTAATACCGATTTCCCTGGTAGCTCAAACAGTAAAGTGTGTGCCTAAGACTTCCCTGATGGTTCAGACGGTAAAGCGCCTATCTACAATGTGAGAGACCTGGGTTTGATCCCTGGGTTGGGAAGATTCCCTGGAGAAGGAAATGGCAACCCACTCCAGTACTCTTGCCTTGAAAATCCCATGGACAGAGGAGCTTGGTGCAGGCTACTATCCATGGAATCACAGAGTAGGGCATGACTAGCGACTTCACTTTTTAATCTTGATAACAGCTTGTGCTTCATCCAGCCTGGCATTTTGCATGATGTACTCTGCATATAAGTTAAATAAGCAGGGTGACAATATACAGCCTTGATATATTCCTTTCCCAATTTGGAACCAGTCCGCTGTTCCATGTCTGGTTCTAACTGTTGCTTCTTGACCTGCATACAGGTTTCTCAGGAGGCAGGTAAAGTGATCTGGTATTCCCATCTCTTTAAGAATTTTCCACAGTTTGTTGTGATCCACACAGTCAAAGGCTTTAGCATAGTCAATGAAGCAGAAGTTGATGTTTTTATGGAATTCTATTGCTTTTTCTATGATCTACTGGATGTTGGCAATTTGATCTCTGGTTCCTCTGCCTTTTTTAAATCCAGCTCAAACATCTGGAAGTTCTTGGTTCACGTACTCTTAAAGCCCAGCGTGGAGAATCTGGAGCATACTCTGCTTGTGTGTGAATTGAATGCAATTGCGCGGTAGTTTGAACATTCTTTGGCTTTGCCTTTCTTTATTTCTTATAGAACAAAAACTAGCAGGATCTTCACATTTGTGTTGGTTCCCCTCAAGCCTGATTCCCAGGGGAGTGAAGTAGAATGGTGTAGGTAGATGCTGCTCATGGAGTGAGTTTGTGTAGAGCTAAGGAACCTCAAGCTTACTGAATTTCAGTCTTTTATCACAGGCTACAAACAAACCTGCCTGACCTTTGTTCTGCAGGAAAAGTTGGTCTAATGTGTATTGAGTACTTCCTATGTACTAGGTACCACAAGACCCATGTGAGTCATTTTATAGAGTAAATCATTTAATCTTCCACACAAACAAAACTATGAAATATTTAGAGATATTCAAGAAGAATACATACCTTCCCCAAAGTCACATGGCTATGGAGGACAAATCTGGAATTTGGTCCAATTCAGTCTGATATTTTTCCCTAACTTGCTGTCTGGGGAAAATAAGCAACAAAGAAACCTCCCCAAAACCCACCACTTAAAAAAAGATAAATCCAGTTACTGTGGCCTCACATGTTTAAAGAAAGTTGATACGTTATTTTGGATTTATGTAGTTCTGAGGTAGAGGAAACTCTGGGAGTTGGTGATGGACAGGGAGGCCTGGCATGCTGCAGTCCATGGGGTTGCAAAGAGTCGGACATGACTGAGCAACTGAAGTAAACTGAACTAAGGTAGAAGAGGTGGAGTGTCAGATTATTGAATGTGGCTGCTGTCCTTGGCGCTGCCTCAGTGCTGGGATTCAGCAAGTGGTCTCAGCTCCATCTCTGCATCCTGGTCTTGTCTTCTTGTTTCATTCTTTCACCCCTCATGCATAGTTAGAAAGCTCTCAGGAAGGTGAAGTTTTCAGGTCTATCCAGTGTGCCTTGCACTTGCCAGACACTTGGTCATTTCATCCTTTATTCTAAGACTTAGACTCTTTGAGCTGATGAAGTAATAAGAGCAAACACTCAAAAAACTAGTGCTATATGCTAGGCATGGTTCTATGCACTTTACATGTTTTACCTCATTTAATACTCACAAGAATTTCCAAAATAGGTACTATTATTTTCCTCATGTTTTAGATGAGAAAACTGAGCTTGAAGACACCAAGTAACTTTCTTGAGGTCACACAGTTAGCTCAGAGGTAAGGATGGGCCTTAAACCTGGGCAGTCTGACTCATAGGCTGTGCACCTCAGCATTGCATTACTGCTGTCAAGAAGCACATTCAGGGTTTCTTCCATATTCTCTTATTTTTGCTGTTTTTTCTTTTAATTTATCTATTTTGTTCTTTTCAAACTTTAAAGTTTTTATTTTGTGTTGAGGTATAGCCAATTAACAATGTTGTAATTTCAGGTGAACAGTGAAGGGACTCAGCCACACACATATGTATCCATTCTCCCCCAAAACCCCCTCCCATCCAGGCTGGCGCATAACATTGAGTAGAGTTCTGTGCTACACAAAACTTGTTGGTTATGCTTTTGAATATAGCAGGGTGTACATGACCTTCCCAAACTCACTAACTAACCCTCCCAGTCAGCAACCATGTTTGTTTTCTATGTCTGTGAATCTCTTTCTTTTTTTGTAAATAAGTTCATTTGTATCATTCCTTTCTAAATACCACATATAAGGGATGTCATCAGAGAAGGCAGTGGCAACCCACTCCAGTACTCTTGCCTGGAAAATCCCATGGATGGAGGAGCCTGGTAGGCTGCAGTCCATGGGGTCGCTAAGTTGGATATGACTGAGCGACTTCACTTTCACTTTTCACTTTCCTACATTGGAGAAGGAAATGGCAACCCACTCCAGTGTTCTTGCCTGGAGAATCCCAGGGACAGGGAAGCCTGGTGGGCTGCCGTCTATGGGATCACACAGAGTTGGACACTACTGGAGCAACTTAGCAAGGGATGTCATATGGTATTTCTCCTTCTCTGTCTGACGTATTTCACTCAGTGTGACACTCTCTAGGTCCATCCATGTTGCTGCAAGTGGTATTATTTCATTCTTTTTAATGGAGGAGTAATATTCCACTGTTTATATGTACCACTTCTTTTTTTATCTATTCCTCTGTTGATGGACATTTAGGTTGTGTTGTGGCTATTATAATCAGTGTGGCAATGTACATTTTGGTGCATGTATCCTTTCATATCTTGTTTTTCTCTGGATATATGCCCAGGAGTGGGGTTGGAGGGTCATATAGTAGCTCTACTTTAGGTTTTTTAAAGAACCTCCATACTGTTCTCCATAGTGGCTGTACTTTTCCTCAGTTTTTTGATTACTTGACTTAGAATTTACCAAGCACTTATCCCAATATCCTTCTTAAGTGAATCAATCATAAAGGCTGAGCTTAACATCACAAACCTTAGAGAAGAAACAAACATGAAGTTTACACAATTAATCAAGTCAAAAGGAGTGTGTTTGGTTTTATTGTATACTTGCAAGGCTCACAAGTTTTTAGGATGATTGGAATTTCAATGGGCATGGAAACTAATAAAGAAGATTTTCAAGGTTATGTGAAACAAAAATGGTAAAATAAGATAACTTGACTGGAATAAGTCAGTTTTTTCATTCAAATCCCAAAGAAGGGCAATGCCAAAGAATGTTCAAACTACAACATAATTGCACTCATCTCACACACTAAGCAAAATAATGCTCAAAATTCGCCAGGCTAGGCTTCAACAGTAGATGAACCATGTTGAATTTCCAGATGTTCAAGCTGGATTTAGAAAAGGCAGAGGAACCAAAGATCAAATTCCCAACATCTGTTGGATCACTGGAAAGCAAGAGAGTTGCAGAAAAACGTCTACATCTGCTTCATTGACTACACCAAAGCCTTTGACTATGTGGATCGCAACAAACTGTGGGAAATTCTGAAAGAGATGGGAATACCAGACCACTTGACCTGCCTCCTAAGAAATCTGTATACAGGTCACGAAGCAGCAGTTATAACCGGACATGGAACAACAGATTGGTTCCAAATTGGGATAGGACTATGTCAAGGCTGTATATTGTCACCCTGCTTATTTAACTTATATGCAGAGTACATTATGCGCAATGCCAGGCTGGATGAAGGACAGACTGGAATCAAGATTGCTGGGAGAAATATCAATAACCTCATATATGTAGATGACACTACCCTTATAACAGAAAATAAAGAGGAACCAAAGAGTCTCTTGAAGAAAGTGAAAGAGGAGAGTGAAAAAGTTGGGTTAAAACTCAATATTCAAAAAACTAAGATCATGGCATCTTGTCCCATCACTTCATGGAAAAAAGATGGGGAAACAATGCAAACAATGACAGGCTTTATTTTCTTGGGCTCCAAAATCCCTGCAGATGCTGACTGCAGCCAAGAAATTAAAAGATGCTTGCTCCTCGGAAGTAAAGCTATAACAAACCTAGGCACCATTTTAAAAAGCAGAGACATTACTTTGCTGACAAAGGTCCATCTAGTCAAAGCTATGGGTTTTCCAGTAGTCATGTATGGATGTGAGAGTTGGACTATAAAGAACGCTGAGTGCCAAAAAATTGATACTCTTGAACTGTGGTGTTGAAGAAGACTCTTGAGAGTCCGTTGGACTGCAAGGAGATCCAGCCAGTCAATCCTAAAGGATATCAGTCCTGAATATTCATTGGAAGCACTGATGAAGCTGAAACTCCAATACTTTGGCCTCCTGATGGGAAGAACTGACTCATCGGAAAAGACCCTGACACTAGTAACAACTGAAGGCAGGGGGAGAAGGGGATGAGAGAGGATGAACTGTTTGGATGGCATCACCGACTCAATGGACAAGAGTCTGAGCAAGCTCTGGGAGTTGGTGATAGACAGGAAAGCCTGGCGTGCTGCAGTCCATGCGATTGCAAAGAGTTGGACACAACTAAGCACCTAAACTAAAGATAACTTGCTATTCAAGGATGACTGCAAACCATCCTAAGTATATAGGAGGAACTCTTGGAATTGCATTTTCATTGATTTTATGGAAAGTTTTAACTGAGCCTTATTGAAATATGTACGATATTTGAGGGAAATGTTCATGTTCACTTAAGTACCAAAAGTTCTTAAGAAAGTCATGAAATATAAAAGGTCCCAGGAAATTCATTTCCTTTCAAAGAATTAGCTAAAATTTTGAAGTGATTAATTATTTAAGTATTTTTGAACTGAAACACAAATACTCACAAATCTACTTTCTTGTTTCTGCTGCATCTGGCAACTCTTAGTTTAACTTGAAGAATATAATAGGCTTTGCCTAAGTATCCATTGTGTAATTTTAAACATCTCTTCCATGGGGAAAAATTGATTACTTCTTATATTCTAATTGAAAAGAGCATGCATAATGGTAGTAGTGTATTCAGGAGAAAAAGATTTAGACAAGATAGTAGAAGGTAATTTCATGTTCATTTTCACATGTTCATTTCATTTCTCTATGTTAGAAAATGGGCCAAAATGTGAATGACATAATTACAGAAGTATTTACCTTAATTGAGATCTTGTTGCAAAAAAGTGACCATATTGCTTTCAAAATTGCTAGTTGCATTGTACAAACTGATCAATATTATGAGCCTGTATTTTGAAACCCAAGAGCAATAGGACAACATAGACAAAGCTTTGAATTTTCTATACTTGGTTCCTGGTTCTTTTTTATGGAAATAATAATCCTCCCCTGCCAACACACATGTGATAAAGACCCACTGCCCAAAGGTCATAGTAGGAAAGACTTAGACATCCTTAAAGATGCAGGTGAAATAAGGGGAGGGTTGGTCAGAACACAGCAATGAAGAGACACTTATGTAGAAATGATAGTATCATCTGATTTCACAGAAAAAAAAAAAACAACCTTTCCTTTTTCCACATTAAAATCAAAGATAATACAGAACATATGACTTCTCACTCTAAAATGATCAACTCTGCTGGAGAAAAAAAATTGAGCTATGAATTTTTCATTATATTTGAAAGTAGTGGTACAATTTTATGGAAGGTGATTTCTCTTACAGTATCTTTGTTCTCTGGTATAACAAATCCCTCACACAATAAATCTTTTATGACTCAAGGAAACTGTATGTTTTTTCCTAAATAAACTTTTCCCCGTGAGATGTTCTTCAAAAAGTCTAACAACTTTAGAAACCTTCAGTTGTGGGGTCTAGTTTACATTTCTGGCACAATGAGGACAATTCTTTAATTCTCCAAGGTGATGTGGCTGTTCACATTCCCATGACAAGCCAGTTTCTCTGAGGGAAGAGGTTGCTTCCTCCTGTGTTTGTGAGCTGAAGTGTGAACAATGCCTCCACCACACTTTCTGACCAGTTTTCTTAAGGCTAGGGGCAGGTTATCTTGGGTTGTCCTCATAAACCTTTATTGCTACTGTTATAGCTGAACTGTAGTTAAGGAGAGCAGTCTTCTCCATTCTAACAAAAGCAGACAATGAAAAGTAAACAGGAAAATTCTCCCTTCTTTGGGTCAAAATATCCTGTAGAGTAGCAGGCTTATCGCAATGCAATGGAAGCTCCCTTTTTGATAAAATCAAAGAGAACCAAGGCACAAGAATCAGAGTAGCTAAATCAGCCCTGGTACAAGAAACCAAGTTTTTATCATTTAAATCAGTTGTTATTTTCACAAGACTTTATTTCAGAGTATCTCAACCTTAGTGCTACCAACATTTGGGACTAGATAACTCTGTTGTAGGGGACTGTCCTATGAATTATATAATGTTTTGCAGCATTTCTATAACATCCATGCCTACTGGATGTTTGCCCATAGCACCATCCCCCCTGCCTCCAGCAGTGTGACAACCAAAATGTCTCCAAACATTGCCAAATGCCTCCCGAGGGTCACATCTCCTTATACTGAAACAACTGCTTATTGGAATCTATGCACAAAATCCATAAAACCTGGCACATAAATATTTATCAAATGAGCAAATTAGCAAGTAAAGGTGATTAAAGTGTTTATCCCATTGCCTAGTATATAGTGGAATTCTTAGCAAATAATAATTCTCCCAAATCCCAGGTGTGATATCTTATAACTAAATTTGCCAAGATTAGTTGCCATTCTTCCCTTAGGAGAGTAGTTCATCTAAAATAGATGTTTGTGAATGAAAAATACATAACAAATCCCCAGTTCACACAAACTCTTGAAAATAAAATTTGTCTCTGCTCTCTACTAATACCTTATCGAAATTGTAAAGGGGTTTTTAAAAAAGCATAAATTCCCCCAAATGGGAAAAGAGATGATAACAACAAAATTTCAGGGACTGAAAACCAAAAGAATATGTGGTAAATATTTTAGCCATCTAAAATTAGTTCTAAGTTGGCAACGATGACAACTGTGAAGCAATATGATTTACACACCTACTCACACACAAATGTACCTCAAAGCTCATGAATCTATGGGCACCAGTTTCCACTGGAAGTGAGAATAGCATACAAGTAATAAAAAAAAGACTTGGCCAAAAGTCTGTTTAAAAAGGCTTTGAAAGTGAAAGTATTGGTCGCTCAGTCATGTCTAGCTGTTTGGGACTCCATAAACTGTAGCTCGCCAGGCTCCTCTGTCCATGGAATTCTCCAGGCAAGAATACTGAAGTGGGTTGCCATTCCCTTCTCCAGGGGATCTTCCCAACTTAGGGATCAAACCCAGGTCTCCTGCATTGCAGGCAGATTCTCTACTGTCTGAGCCACCAGAGAAGCCTTTAAACTGCATTTTCCTTTCTTGCCAAAAAGTAGGACAGTTTTCCTTCTATGATCCTGTGGAAGCCTTGAGGTTTATTCTCTAGAAAGGGTAAAACAAGGTCTCTGAACCAGATGAGTACAAGAGGAGGCATCTGGCAGTGTTGAAGTCAGGGATACTTTATAGAAAAACAGAATTTAATTGAATATCTATTTACACACAGAATGATGATATCCTGGCCTTTTTAACCCAAGTAACTGAAGTTACACTCTCCCAATGTGAACTTAATAGGTAATATCATGTAGAGGACACTGGAATCAGGCTGCCTGTTTCTATACTACTAGTTAGCTATGTGACCTAGGGCAAGTAGCTTTAATTCTTTTTATCTCAGTGTCCTCATATACAGCACTGGAATAAAAATAGTACTAATACCTTTCTTATATAGAGTTGTAGAGATTAAAAAGAATTTTACAAGTACTTAGAACTCTGTCTGGCATGTAATAAGTGCTGCTGCTGCTGCTGCTGCTGCTAAGTCGCCTCAGTCGTGTCTGACTCTGTGCAACCCCATAGACGGCAGCCCACCAGGCTCCGCCATCCCTGGGATTCTCCAGGCAAGAATACTGGAGTGGGTTGCCATTTCCTTCTCCAATGCATGAAAGTGAAAAGTGAAAGTGAAGTCGCTCAGTCATGTCCAACTCTTAGCAACCCCATGGACTGCAGCCTACCAGGCTCCTCCATCCATGGGATTTTCCAGGCAAGAGTACTGGAGTGGGGTGCCATTGCCTTCTCCGATAGTGTTTGTTTATTATTATTCCTGTGTCCATGAAATTCTCCAGTGGGTATTTGAGAAGACTAGAGTGGGTACGCTTTCCCTTCTCTAAGACATCTTCCTGACCCAGGGGTTGAACCTACATCTGCATCTCTTGCATTGCAAGAAGACTCTCTACCTGTTGAGACATGAGAGGAGCCCTTGCTATTATTATACCTTGGGAAATCAGAAAAGCTCAGGAGAAAAGACCTAAGATATATATGGTGGTGTTTTTCCACAATGAAATGTCAATCACCTCTCAGAAGACCCATGGTTGACAAATTTCATAGGGTTTTCTTAGTTCCCAGTCAACTCTTCAGTTCCCATTGTTTAGTATTAGAATTCAGTCAAGAACCAGCAGTCGTTGAGGAAAATCTCTAGTACCAAAGTCAGACACCAGAGCAAACAAGCAGAAAAATATACAATTTATAAGAAAAGCAGATAATTAATTTATGAGAAACTTAGAAAAAATATTAACCTCCTCAGAGAGATAAGAAAATGTACCCATGAATCAAGAACAGGTTGTCATGCTGCTATTAAGGATTAATAAGAGGAAAACCAAGAGCTGTAGGTAATAAAAATACAACATATGATAAATTCAATAAAGTATGAAAAATAAATTTGGGATGTCCCAGAAAGTACTGGTTAAATACAAAGAAATACAAGAAAGAAAATTAGTCAAGCCATAAAGACTGATGTCTAAGGAGATTTTGATGTCATGGAACACTTGAACATGGACATGGGCTTCCTGGCAGCTCAGATGGTAAAGAATCCACCTGCAATGCAGGAGACCAGGCTTTTATCCCTGGGTCGGGAAAACCCCTTGGAGAAGGGAATGGCTACCCACTCCAGTATTCTTGACTGGAGGATTCCATGGTCAGAGGAAACTGGTGGGCTACAGTCCTTGGGGTCGAAAAGAGTCAGACATGATGAAGTGACTAACACATTCACTTTTTTAAACACACTAACCTACCAAGCCTATCATAACTGACACCAATAATTAGTATAAATTAGAATGAAGGTATTTTTATATGAAATGTCTAAAATGATTACCTTCAATGAATATTTTCTGAGGGAGTTATTGGACTAAAGTAGAGTAACCAAGAAAAAAATACTTAGGATCTAATACCAGTGAAGTGAAGTGAAGTCGCTCAGTCATGTCAGACTCTTTGCGACCCCATGGACTGTAGCCTATCAGGCTCCTTCATCCATGGGATTTTCCAGGCAAGAATGCTGGAGTGGATTGCCATTTCCTTCTCCAGGGATCTTCTCCACCCAGGGATAGAACCCAGGTCTCTCGCATTGTAGGCAGACGCTTTTACCATCTGAGCCACCAGGGAAGCCCAAGGCAATCCTCAAATTGATGATGAAGGAAGATCTAAGTTAACAGTTTTACAGCAGAACTAGAGAAAAACTAACCCATACTTGGCAGAGTGCTTGCTTAGTATGGTTCAGGGAAGTTTCATCATGCCACAGATTGATTTGATGGAATATTTCAGAATTTCTGGTATCTGTAGAATTCATGTTCATAGAGCAACCTCACATAACTTGATCATTCTCCCCAAACTAAATTCACTTTTCTTCTATCCATTCATGTATTTAAAAGACAGTGAGATTATCATAAAATAATTCATCTGCCAAAAGTCTATATTTCTGTTTTCAAAAGTAATGAAAAATTCATACTTGACATCTATTTTTTATTTTATTTTTTTAATTTTATTTTATTTTTAAACTGTACATAATTGTATTAGTTTTGCCAAATATCAAAATGAATCCACCACAGGTATACATGCGTTCCCCATCCTGAACCCTCTTCCCTCCTCCCTCCCCATACCATCCCTCTGGGTCGTCCCAGTGCACTAGCCCCAAGCATCCAGTATCGTGCATCGATCCTGGACTGGCATCTCATTTCATACATGATATTTTACATGTTTCAATGCCCTTCTCCCAGATCTTCCCACCCTCTCCCTCTCCCACAGAGTCCATAAGACTGTTCTATACGTCAGTGTCTCTTACAGAGTGAAGTAAGCCAGAAGGAAAAACACCAATACAGTATACTAACACATATAGATGGAATTTAGAAAGAGGGTAACAATAACCCTGTGTACGAGACAGCAAAAGAGACATTGATGTCTATTTTTTAAAACTGTGCTGTTGTTTTTGTTTTTGTTTTTTTTTCTTTCCTAGCTAGACCTGTAGCTTAGCATTTTGTTTTGATTTCTAAGGTTTCTCATCATCAGTTCACAGTAGTTATTTGTGATTCCTGGGCAGTGTTCTATATCAATACAGTCACATCTCTGTGAAGAGAAGACTTTATTCTCTTTTCAGTAACAAATCCTATTCTCTCCCTGCCTTTGGGAAGCAAGCATTGGTTGAAAGTTGGGAATATGTTCCCAGACCTAAAGCTGACTGCCTTGGGCTGAAGGCCACCACCCAGGAGACTTAAATGGTTAACTCGTTCTAGAAAGTGCAGCCCACAGTGCAATGGGTATTATATAGGCAGTAGAGTGATGGGAATTTCTGAGAGCACAACATTTTATCTCCTTCCCCACAGAGCCCTTTCTCCCCAATACCTCCCACACATTGCACATTTTTCCCCCAAATTCAGGTATTTTCAAATATACTATACAGCTACTCACAGTCTTTGAAATCTTTCTTAAGTTGACACGTCTGTGATGGGTGTGATTAAGGAGTGTGGCACCACATACAGGTGAATGGACTTTTAGCCAGGACTCCTGACTTTTAATTCCACTTCTTCTGAGTTGTTGTTGGACCTTGGACAAAGCATTTAAACATCCCATGCTGCTTCATTTGACAAGTGGATAATAAGGGTAATATAATTTGCCTTCTTATATGATTGTAAGCAGCAAATAAGGTAGAAATTTGTGTGTGTGTGTGTGTATGGTATGTGATGTGAATATGTGTATGGGTATTTACATAATACAATGGGTTATAAATATAAGACACATCCGTTCACATTTTAACCCTGTGAAAAGATTGCTTCTAAACAACTGTCAATTTGATGGTGTAGGGATTTGGGTTTAAATCTTAGCTCTTTTGATATAGTTCTACCAGTTTCTAAAGTATAGTCATCTGGCTTCAGATTAGAGGGAAATAAAGAAGACAAGAGCAACTTTCATAACCTGAAGGATCAACTCTTAATTTGTAGGTAAGATAATTTGAGGTTCAATATTATTCGATATTTTGAGGTTTTTATTATTTTGTTTTTAAATTTAACTGAAAAAAAGGCAGTAAGAGTCTTGGAAAAGCTACAAATTGTTATCTAGATCTCTTATGAATATATTATCTAACTTCAGAGGTAAAGAATATGGATCTCATTGCCACGTTTCCATTGTGCCAAGATAAGCTTTTTTTCAGTGGGAAAGAATGCAGATACTGCCTCAATTTATGGAGATTATTGACTAATCCTCATGAAGGAAAAGCAGCAATGAAGAACAAGGAGTTGGCTCAAAAGTCAATTAGTCAGATTTAACTGGCTATGGTTTATAAAATGCTGCAGTTCTTTGAGTTAAGTTATCTTTCTGGCCCTTCAGCACCAAGAATCTATAACTCTAGTCTGATACACAGTAATAAGAACTTTCTGCTTCCATTTTTTTTTTTTCTAATGTCAATTATACTCACCTCATTGTTCATACTTTCTCTCAACTAACGAACTCTCCACTCCTTTCTCAGTCTTTGGCTTTGCTTATTCAAGGCTTCAATTTTCTTATACCTGGTGCTTTCAGCTGCCTATGATCTCTGTTTATGGACACCACTTACCAGCTCCTATGCTCCTATGTCGTTACTCTGTGATCTGTTCTTCATGACTAATTTCAAACTCTTTGCAAGATTGGATTGATGATTCTGTCAGTGTCTATCTAATATAGAGAAACTTCAATTGGAAAGATTTCCAATGTTGAGTTGTCTCATGTGCTTTGGCAACTTAGTGATTACTTCTATTACTAAGGTGTCCATCCTTTATCTAATTAATTATGACTTGAACAGTAGGGTGAAGTTTGTGTTCAGAATGTAGCTGAGGCATCTATGTTATTCACAGAATCCTTTCTTGTATAATATATAAACACAGAGGCTGTACATTTTTCATTATTGATTATAGTCATCCAGGGAACTCTAGCATGAAGTATGTTTCAGCTATAAAATGGGGAATAAGATTACTTATTTTGTCCTTTTTGTTTTCATCAAAAGAATACTGTGTATATTAAATGATTGCTATAGTACCATTTTAACTAAGACTTATATTGTATTTGTAATTTTAAAATATGTTTTGAAATTTATACCATTTACTTCCCACAATAACTTTGGTGTTATTTTCCTAATTATTCAAATGATGCATTTGAAGCATAAGGACATTCTATGGTTTTGTTTTGACACCACCCAATTTGAGAATGCAGGTTTAATTTCTAACTTCATACCTTTCAATCAGGCCAAAGTATCTTTTAGATAACAAAGTTATCCATGTGTCAAATGGAACCATGTTCTAAGGCTAGTCAATTTTTCTATGTGAATTATAAGGAAGAACAGGTAATAGAATAAAAATGACTAAAGGTAAAGAAAATGTGTTTTCATCCCCAAAATCTTTTTTTAAAAAAATGATTTAATAAGAAATATGACTTATTTTCTGTCAAGTTGACTTTCTGATATAGTTCAAAGTATGTCAGTATACACCAAAAATTGTGTGTAAGATTTTATTATAGGCAGAGATGATTAATTCTTTGGGGCCTATTTTAATCATTCCCTTTCTGAAGTGCAGTGGCAGTCTATATATTACTCTAAAGCTTCTGTTTTACATAAAGTTGTAACATGGAGTTGAATAACAAATTGGCAAAAATCACAAGATGTGAATGAAAAAGGCTTATTTCTTTCACAGACAGAATTATAGTTTCAAATGGATATATTAATTCAACCACAGAATACCTGATATTCATTTCTGATATCATATTGAGACCTTGCCACAAGCAAAATAATAAATTTTTTACCCTGCAGAAAAAAAGCTTGTTAGTTAAACTTTCACTATAGGGCTTATGTAATTACCCTGTAGATTAATGCTTAGATACAATACAGAGGCTGGAGTTTTCTTCTAAATGGCAGCTATTAGAGCGGCCAGAAGAAAGGATAGATGTGATCCAGTTATCAAAATTTTAAGATGGGAATTTTTTTGTTTGGTTTCGATTTATTTTCAAGAGCCTCCACACTTTGAATTTGGAATTGTTCTTCAGTCTTATGTAAGAAGAATATCTTATTTGCCTGCCAACCATAATCAGCACCCATTTCACATCTGGGTGTCTCTGCTGAAATGACTAAATCCTGCAGTAACTGCGATTGCCAATAATACCTGCTAGAAAAGAGCAAGATGTAGAGAGTAATTGGTTATTGTGAGTAAGAGGATCTGTTCCAGGTCATCTCACACAAAATATCCTCAGAGGAGCCTTCTCTTCCATTGCCTTTTAATCCTCTGCTGGTGATTTAACCTTTTAGACCAATATATTATTTGACTTTTCCCTTGCTCTGATTCCTTAATAAAATAAACTGAAAATATTTGATGTAACTGAAGACAAACTTTTAATCCATTGGAGCTGAAGATTGAGAACTATGTCTATGCCATGCAATGACCAGACTGCAAAGTAGATACCAGAAGCTGCTAACCACTAGATTGTGCTCTCAGCCAAAATGGCTTGAATGATTCACCCTTATGAGCACATTGCCTTTGAATTGTTTTTCCTATACTGTTTTAATCTGATCCATCCACATTACTTCCTATGTAGGGTAATTCCTTGCCCAGGCTGTGACATCTACTAAGTTCATCTTCAAAATCAAAACCAACGCTGTTCTCTAACTGTTATTGTTTTTTCTCAATTTTCCATTAGGGTAATCTCACAATTCCATGACTGCCTCCAGTCTACGATATGCTGCCTTCAGAGAGGATTTAGTAGTGATAACTTAAGCAATTGTTAAAATGAATTTTGAACTTTCTCAGGAATATTTCAACTTGGAGTTGAAATATTTTTAACTGTTTCCTGAAAGATTTGTCACTATTAAAGAAATCAAGGAATCTTTGAACTTAGTAGGCTGGGAGGGAGGCAGGAAGGGACAGAGGAAGGGGCAAGAGAGAAGGAGAATATGAGAACATAACCCTCCCCCGAACTGACAGGCTGTTTAGTTGTTTCTATGATTGCTTATTCCACTATAGACCCGTAAGGACCCATAACACATATTCTTAGTAGACTTGGTTGGGGATAGGGGCTCAGCTCAACATAGGATAATTCAATAGGGCAGAGAAAAATGGTCCATGTAGACATAGACACTAAAACCCTAATTTTATCAGCGCTTCATTCTCAGGTAAGTAGATTAAAAGATTAAAAAGCAAAGCAATGGTACCTCATAGTGGTTTTGATTTGCATTTCTCTGATAATGAGTGATGTTGAGCATCTTTTCATGTGTTTGTTAGCCATCTGTATGTCTTTTTTGGAGAAATGTCTATTTAGTTCTTTGGCCCATTTTTTGATTGGGTCGTTTATTTTTCTGGAGTTGAGCTGTAGGAGTTGCTTGTATATTTTTGAGATTAGTTGTTTGTCGGTTGCTTCATTTGCTATTATTTTCTCCCATTCTGAAGGCTGTCTTTTCACCTTGCTAATAGTTTCCTTTGATGTGCAGAAGCTTTTAAGGTTAATTAGGTCCCATTTGTTTATTTTTGCTTTTATTTCCAATATTCTGGGAGGTGGGTCATAGAGGATCCTGCTGTGATGTATGTCGGAGAGTGTTTTGCCTATGTTCTCCTCTAGGAGTTTTATAGTTTCTGGTCTTACGTTTAGATCTTTAATCCATTTTGAGTTTATTTTTGTGTATGGTGTTAGAAAGTGGTCCAGTTTCATTCTTTTACAAGTGGTTGACCAGATTTCCCAGCACCACTTGTTAAAGAGATTGTCTTTAATCCATTGTATATTCTTGCCTCCTTTGTCGAAGATAAGGTGTCCATATGTGCGTGGATTTATCTCTGGGCTTTCTATTTTATTCCATTGATCAATATTTCTGTCTTTGTGCCAGTACCATACTGTCTTGATAACTGTGGCTTTGTAGTAGAGCCTGAAGTCAGGTAGGTTGATTCCTCCAGTTCCATTCTTCTTTCTCAAGATCGCTTTGGCTATTCGAGGTTTTTTGTATTTCCATACAAATTGTGAAATTATTTGTTCTAGCTCTGTGAAGAATACTGTTGGTAGCTTGATAGGGATTGCGTTGAATCTATAAATTGCTTTGGGTAGTATACTCATTTTCACTATATTGATTCTTCCAATCCATGAACATGGTATATTTCTCCATCTATTAGTGTCCTCTTTGATTTCTTTCACCAGTGTTTTATAGTTTTCTATATATAGGTCTTTAGTTTCTTTAGGTAGATATATTCCTAAGTATTTTATTCTTTCTGTTGCAATGGTGAATGGAATTGTTTCCTTAATTTCTCTTTCTGTTTTCTCATTATTAGTGTATAGGAATGCAAGGGATTTCTGTGTGTTGATTTTATATCCTGCAACTTTACTGTAGTCATTGATTATTTCTAGTAATTTTCTGGTGGACTCTTTAGGGTTTTCTATGTAGAGGATCATGTCATCTGCAAATAGTGAGAGTTTTACTTCTTCTTTTCCAATTTGGATTCCTTTTATTTCTTTTTCTGCTCTGATTGCTGTGGCCAAAACTTCCAAAACTATGTTGAATAGTAATGGTGAAAGTGGGCACCCTTGTCTTGTTCCTGACTTTAGAGGAAATGCTTTCAATTTTTCACCATTGAGGATAATGTTTGCAGTGGGTTTGTCATATATAGCTTTTATTATGTTGAGGTATGTTCCTTCTATTCCTGCTTTCTGGAGAGTTTTTATCATAAATGGATGTTGAATTTTGTCAGAGGCTTTCTCTGCATCTATTGAGATAATCATATGGTTTTTATTTTTCAATTTGTTAATGTGGTGTATTACATTGATTGATTTGCGGATATTGAAGAATCCTTGCATCCCTGGGATAAAGCCCACTTGATCATGGTGTATGATCTTTTTAATGTGTTGTTGGATTCTGATTGCTAGAATTTTGTTAAGGATTTTTGCATCTATGTTCATCAGTGATATTGGCCTGTAGTTTTCTTTTTTTGTGGGATCTTTGTCAGGTTTTGGTATTAGGGTGATGGTGGCCTCATAGAATGAGTTTGGAAGTTTACCTTCCTCTGCAATTTTCTGGAAGAGTTTGAGCAGGATAGGTGTTAGCTCTTCTCTAAAGTTTTGGTAGAATTCAGCTGTGAAGCCGTCTGGACCGGGGCTTTTGTTTGCTGGAAGATTTTTGATTACAGTTTCAATTTCCATGCTTGTGATGGGTCTGTTAAGATTTTCTATTTCTTCCTGGTCCAGTTTTGGAAAGTTGTACTTTTCTAAGAATTTGTCCATTTCTTCCACGTTGTCCATTTTATTGGCATATAATTGTTGATAGTAGTCTCTTATGATCCTTTGTATTTCTGTGTTGCCCAGTCAGAATGGCTGCGATCCAAAAGTCTACAAATAATAAATGCTGGAGAGGGTGTGGAGAAAAGGGAACCCTCTTACACTGTTGGTGGGAATGCAAACTAGTACAGCCACTATGGAGAACAGTGTGGAGATTCCTTAAAAAACTGGAAATAGAACTGCCTTATGATCCAGCAACCCCACTGCTGGGCATACACACTGAGGAAACCAGAAGGGAAAGAGACACGTGTACCCCAATGTTCATTGCAGCACTGTTTATAATAGCCAAGACATGGAAGCAACCTAGATGTCCATCAGCAGATGAATGGATAACAAAGCTGTGGTACATATACACAATGGAGTATTACTCAGCCATTAAAAAGAATACATTTGAATCAGTTCTAATGAGGTGGATGAAACTGGAGCCTATTATACAGAGTGAAGTAAGCCAGAAGGAAAAACATAAATACAGTATTCTAACGCATATATATGGAATTTAGAAAGATGGTAACAATAACCCTGTGTACGAGACAGCAAAAGAGACAATGATGTATAGAACAGTCTTATGGACTCTGTGGGAGAGGGAGAGGGTGGGAAGATTTGGGAGAATGACATTGCAACATGTAAAATATCATGTAAGAAACGAGTTGCCAGTCCAGGTTCGATGCACGATACTGGATGCTTGGGGCTAATGCACTGGGACGACCCAGAGGGATGGTATGGGGAGGGAGGAGGGAGGAGGGTTCAGGATGGGGAACACATGTATACCTGTGGTGGATTCATTTTGATGTTTGGCAAAACTAATACAATTATGTAAAGTTTAAAAATAAAATAAAATTTAAAAAAAAATAAATAAATTACATTAAATAAAACAACTTCGTTGAATAAAAAAAAAAAAATAAAAAAAATAAAAAGCAAAGCAAGTCATTATGAACTCCATAGTGTTAACAACAGGTTGTCCCTCAAAATTAAGAACCATGATTTACCAAGAGAAATGCATTTGAAGTTTACTGCTTCAGAACACTTGTCTGCCCCCGCTTACTCTGTCTCTCTGTATCCCTCTTACCCCCACTCTGTTCCCCCTTCATTCCCCTAGCTGTCCTTAGTGAACATAATATTTTTATAAGCTTCCTTTGACTTTATATATTTGTGGGGGATTTGACTGTGTGGATCATAACAAACTGTGGAAAATTCTGAAAGAGATGGGAATACCAGACCACCTGACCTGCCTCTTGAGAAATCTGTATGCAGGTCAGGAAGCAACAGTTAGAACTGGACATGGAACAACAGACTGGTTCCAAATAGGAAAAGGAGTATGTCAAGGCTGTATATTGTCACCCTGCTTATTTAACTTATATGCAGAGTACATCATGAGAAAAGCTGGGATGGAAGAAACACAAGCTGGAATCAAGATTGCCGGGAGAAATATCAATAACCTCAGATATGCAGATGACACCACCCTTATGGCAGAAAGCGAAGAACAACTAAAGGGCCTCTTGATGAAAGTGAAAGAGGAGAGTGAAAAAGTTGGCTTACAGCTCAACATTCAGAAAACTAAGATCATGGCATCTGGTCCCATCACTTCATGGGAAATAGATGGAGAAACAGTGGAAACAGTGGCTGACTTTATTTTTCTGGGCTCCAAAATCACTGCAGATGGTGATTGCAGCCATGAAATTAAAAGATGCTTACCACTTGGAAAGAAAGTTATGACCAGCCTAGACAGCATATTAAAAAGCAGAGACATTACTTTGTCAACAAAGGTACATCTAGTCAAGGCTATGGTTTTTCCAGTGGTCATGTATGGATATGAGAGTTGGACTATAAAGAAAGCTGAGCACTGAAGAATTGATGCTTTTGAACTGTGGTGTTGGAGAAGACTCTTAAGAGTCCCATGGACTGCCAAGAGATCCAACCAGTCCATCCTAAAGGAGATCAATCGTGAGTGTTCATTGGAAGGACTTATGTTGAAGCTGAAATGCCAGTACTTTGGCCACCTGATGCAAAGAGTGGACTCATTTGAAAAGACCCTGATGCTGGGAAAGATTGAGGGCAGGAGGAGAAAGGGTCGACAAAGGATGAGATGGTTGGGTGGTATCACCAACTCAATGGACATGGGTTTGGATGGACTCTGGGAGTTGGTGATGGACAGGGAGGTCTGGCATGCTGTGGTTCATGGAGTCGCAAAGAGTCGGACATGCCTGAGTGACTGAACTGAACTGATGACATATGAGAAAGAGCACAGTGAATATTACTAATCAGAACATAGTCACCCAGGGCAAAATTTTTCCTTTTAAGCAATAACTAGAAGAGGATGGGTAGCCTTTTTAAATGCCCAGAGTTGATTAATGAAATGTGAGATCGATTATGAAATGCTTGGAGGACCCACCAGATGGTCTCTGTTCAACTTCTCAGGGAAGGGCAACAAAGTGCTTTCTTTATCTCACAAAATAAAGTGATTAGTCTTTAATAGAGACTAATTCTTTCTCCTTTTTCTATTTATTCAACCTATAAAAAAGGCTATTCCTCTGATGTAAAAGCATCATATAACTTTACATTTACTTAATGCTTTAAGAAGAACTATGGATGGAGGTTCGGGACATTGTACAAGAGGCAGGGATCAAGACGAGCCCCAAGAAAAAGAAATGCAAAAAGACAAAATGGTTGTCTGGGGAGGTATTACAAATAGCTGTGAAAAGAAGAGAAATGAGGGCAAAGGAGAAAAGGAAAGATATACCCATTTGAATGCAGAGTTCTGAAGAATAGCAAGGAGAGATAAGAAAGCCTTCGTCAGTGATCAATGCAAAGAAACAAAGGAAAACAATAGAATGAGAAAAACTAGAGATCTCTTCAAGAAAATTAGAGATACCAAGGGAACATTTCATGCAAAATGGGCACAATAAAGGGTAGAAATGGTATGTACCTAAAGAAGCAGAAGATATTAAGAAGAAGTGGCAAGAATACACAGAAGAACTATACAAAAAAGATCTTCATGACCCAGATAATCACGATGGTGTGATCACTGACCTAGAGCTAGACATCCTGGAATGTGAAGTCAAGTGGGCCTTAGGAAGCATCACTGCAAACAAAGCTAGTGGAGGTGATGAAATTCCAGTTGGGCTATTTCAAATCCTAAAAGATGATGCTGTGAAAGTGCTGTACTCAATATGCCAACAGATTTGGAAAACTCAGCAGTGACCACAGGACTGGAAAAGGTCAGTTTTCATTCCAATCCCAAAGAAAGGCAATGCCAAAGAATGCTCAAACTACCGCACAATTGCAATGATCTCAAAAACTAGCCAAGTAATGCTCAAAATTCTCCAGGCCAGGCTTCAACAGCATATGAACCATGAACTTCCAGATGTTTAAGCTGGATTTAAAAAAGGTAGAAGAACCAGAGATCAAATTGCCAACATCCTCTGGATCACTGAAGAAGCAAGAGAGCTCCAGAAAAACATCTACTTCTGCTTTACTGACTCTGCCAAAGCCTTTTACTGTGTGGATCATAACAAACTGTGGAAAATTCTTCAAGAGATGGGGATACCAGACTACCTGACTTGCCTCCTGAGAAATCTGTATGCAGGTCAGGAAGCAAAAGTTAGAACTGGACATGGAACAACAGACTGGTTCAAAATTGGGAAAGGAGTACATCAAGGCTGTATATTGTCACCCTGCTTATTTCACTTATATGCAGAGTACATCATGAGAAACACTGGGCTGGATGAAGTACAAGCTGGAATCAAGATTACTGGGAGAAATATCAATAACCTCAGATATGCAGATGACACCACCCTTATGGCAGAAAGTGAAGAAAAACTAAAGAGCTTCTTGATGAAAGTGAAAGAGGAGAGTAAAAAAGTTGGCTTAAAACTCAGTATTCAGAAAACTAAGATCATGGCATCCGGTCCCATCATTTCATGGCAAATAGGTGGGGAAACAATGAAATCAGTGACAGAGTTTATTTGGGGGGGCTCCAAAATCACTGTAGATGAGACTGAAGCCATGAAATTAAAAGACACTTGATCCTTGGAAGAAAAGCTATGACAGACCTAGACAGCATATTATAAAGCAGAGACATTACTTTGCTAACAAATGTCTGTCTATTCAAAGCTGTAGTTTTTCCAGTAGTCATGTATGGATTTGAGAGTAGGACTATAAAGAAAGCTGAGCACCAAAGAATTGATGCTTTTGAACTGTGGTGTTAGAGAAGACTCTTGAGAGTCCCTTGGACTGCAAGAAGATCCAACCAGTCAATCCTAAAGGAAATCAGTCCTGAATATTCATTGAAGGACTGACACTGATGCTGAAACTTCAATACTTTGGCCACCTGATCCAAAGACTTGACTCATTTGAAAAGACCCTGATGCTGGGAAAGGTTGAGTGCAAGAGGAGAAGGGGAGTGCAAGAGGATGAGATGGTTGGATGGCATCACCGACTCAGTGGGCATGAGTTCGGGTAAACCCCAGATAGGGAGGCCTAGAGTGCTTCAGTCCATGGGGTCACAAAGAGTCAGATTTGACTGAGTGACTGAACTGAACTGAGTGGTTTATGTTTTGTGAAGTATTTTAAGATGAACCGTTTCACTTCATCTTGATAGACACCCTGTAAGACTAGGTGGTCAGAGGACTTTTTTATTCATTGGTAGAACTACAGAGGGAAAATGAATTGACTAATATTTCATAGTTTGTTAGGACTAGAAGTTGCTATTTATTCCAACATTTTCTCAACGATCTACTATTTGCTTATTAAGATTTATCTTAAAGACTTTTGTCATTTGCTATAAATAAAAACTTAACATCATTGAAATAAAAAAACTAGACCTGCATTTTTATACAATTTGTAAGTATTTTCTTTATAGGTTACTAAAATAGGAGCAATAATGATTGTTACTATGAGATGAAAAATGTTTTTACTAGAAATTGTGCTGTGTAAATAAGAAATCAGAAAAATACAATTCAGTAACTGTGTTTTACTTACCAAGATTCTTCTAGTTTTCTTGGTTTCAGTAAGATCTGATGCATATTGTTATAACATTGCTCTATTTGCTACTGATTTATAGATTTGGAAGTTAAAGCCATGTTATTTTAAAAATTCTATTCTGTGACTCATCTCATTCATTTCCTGTAGTGGTTAGCTATCACTGTGTAACAAACTATTCCAAAATTTGAGTGGCTAAAACATCCATTTACTTAATATACAGTTTTGTAGGTTGGCAATTTGAGGCGGATTCAGCTCTGGATTTTTTTGTTCTCAACTGGGTTCACTGAAATGCCAGCAACCAGCAGCTAACATGGATGAGGAATGTCTGATCCATATTGGTCTTAGTTCCATATGGTCTCTTATCCTCTACAAGCCAGTCAGAGATTGTTCACATGTTTATGGCAGCTGTGGAGGGTTGGGTAGGTGGTATGCAAAATTAACAGAATCTTAGACTCACAACTAGCACATCTCTATCCTACTGCTTTCTCAGAGCCAAAGTAAGTTTCAACATCACACCAGATTTAAGGAGTGGAAAATAGACTCCCCCTCATGTTGAGAAGAACATCATAGGTATAGTGCAAATGGAGGGCAGAAAGACTGTGCTCATTTTTTGTAATCTGTCATATTACCTATTTGCTTATTTTTCATTTTCAACAAATTATTATTCTATACTAATGAGGTCATTGTTGCAGCTATTTCAAATCTCTTCAAGGAGTTAGCAGGTATTCTATATAGGAAATAATATTTCAATTAAATAGATCATTGAAAAAAATCTGATAATTAAAATAATTGCATTTTCATTAGATCTATTTTATAATTGTAGAATATGATATAACATGAAATTTTTAATTTTAAATAAGCTGAAGTAGCATATTGACAATTAATCTGTACATAGAGTCATCATAATTACTTATGGTTCCAATTCATCTGAATTATGAAAATATTCCTCAAGAGATTACTTTTCATGTGTGTGTTGCAAATGAATGGGTATTCTAGTAAATCTTGTCTACTTTTATCATCTCATTTATTTCCTTAAAATCTTCTTTCAACTGGAGTTTTGGAGATCTATAAAAAATTATTGGAGTATAATTGCTTTACAGTGTTGTTTCTATCAAAGTCAATCAGCTATATATATACACATATCCCCTCCCTCTTGGAACTCTCTCCCACCCATCCCCTATTCCACCTCTCTAGGTCATCACAGAGCACCGAGCTGAGCTTCCTGTGCTATACAGCAGCTTCCCGCTAACTATTTTACACATGGCAGTGTACATATGTCAATGCTACCTTCCCAGTTCCCTTTCCTTCCCTGTGTCTACATGTCCATTCTTTACTTCTGCATCTCTATTCCTGCCCTGCAAATTGGTTCATCAGTATTTTATATATATATATGGTATATACCATATATCATATGATATTTGTTTTTCTCATTGATTTTCTTCACTCTGTATGACAGACTCTAGGTCCATCCACATCACTACAAATTACCCAATTTTGTTCCATTTTATGGTTTAATAATACTCCATATTGTATGTGTACCATATCTTCTTTATCCATTCCTCTCTTGACAGACATTTAGATTGCTTCCATGTCCTGGCTATTGTGAATAGTGAGTGCTGGAGTGAACACTGGGGTGCATGTTTCTTTTTGAATTATGTTTTTCTCTGGGTACATGCCCAGGACTGGGATTTGCTGAGTCTTATGGTAGCCTTTGACTGTGTAAATCACAACAAACTGTGGAAAGTTCTTCAAGAGATAGGAATACCAGACCACCTGACCTGCCTCCTGAGAAATCTGTATGCAGGTCAAGAACAACAGTTAGAACTGGACATGGAACAACAGACTGGTTCCAAATTGGGAAAAGAGTACATTAAGGCTCTTTATTGTCATCCTGCTTGTTTAACTTATATGCAGAGTACATCATGTGAAATGCAGGGCTGGATTAAGCACAAGCTGGAATCAAGATTGCTGGGAGAAATATCAATAACCTCAGAAACACAGATGATACCACCTGTATAGCAGAAAGTGAAGAGGAGCTAAAGAGCCTCTTGATGAAAGTGAAAGAGGAGAGTTAAAAAACTAGCTTAAAGTTCAACGTTCAAAAAACTAATATCATGACAGGTCCCATCACTTCATGGCAAATAGATGGGGAACCAATGGAGACAGTGAGAGACTTTATTTTTGGGGGCTCCAAAATCACTGCAGATGGTGACTACAGTCATGAAATTAAAAGACACTTGCTCCTTGGAAGAAAAGCTATGACAAGCCTAGACTGCATATTAAAAGGCAGAGACATTACTTTGCTGCCAAAGGTCTAGTCAAAGCTATGGTTTTTCCAGTAGTCATGTATGGATATGAGAGTTGGACTATAAAGAAAGCTGAGCACTGAAGAATTGATGCTTTTGAACTGTGGTGTTAGAGAAGACTCTTGAGAGTCACTTAGACCACAAGGAGATCAAATCAGTCAATCATAAAGGAAATCAGTCCTGAATATTCATTGGAAGGACTGATGTTGAAGCTGAAACTCCAATACTTTGACCACCTGATGGAAAGAACTGACTCACTGGAAAAGACCCTGATGCTAGGGAAAATTGAAGGCAGGGAGAGAAGGGGACGACAGAGGATGAGATGTTTGATTTGCATCACTGACTCGATGGACATGAGTTTGATCCAGCTTCAGGAGTTGGTGATGGACAGGCAAGCCTGGTGTGCTGCAGTCCATGGGGTTGCAAAGAGTCAGACATGACTGAGCGACTGGACTGAACTGATGGTAGTTCTATTTTTAGTTTTTTAAGGAACCTTCATACTAATTCTCCATAGTGGCTGTATCAGTTTACATCCCCACCAACAGTGTAAAAGGGTTTCCTTTTTTACCACACCCTCTCCAGCATTTATTGTTTATAGATTTTTTTGATGATGGAAATTCTGACCACTGCTGCTGTAGTTTTGATTTTGCATTTCTCTAATAATTAGTGATGTTGAGCATCTTTTCAGGTGTTTTTTGGCCACATGTATGTCTTCTTTGGAGAAATGTCTATTTAGGTGTTCTGTCCACTTTTTGATCAGGTTGTTTGTTTTTTTGATATACAGCTGCATGAAATGCTTGTGTATTTTGGAGATTAATCCTTTGTCGGTTGCTTCATTTGCAAATATTTTCTCCCCTTCTGAGGGTTGTCTTTTCATCTTATTTATGGTTTCCTTTGCTGTGTAAAAGCTTTTAAGTTTAATCAGGTCTCATTTTTTATTTTTATTTTCTTTAGGAGGTGGGTCAAAAAATATCTAGCTGTGATTTATTTCAAAGAGAGTTCTGCCTCAAAGAGTTTTATACTATCTGACCTTACATTTAGGTCTTTATTCCATTTTGAGTTTATTTTTGTGTG
The DNA here is from genome assembly GCF_029378745.1 of Bos indicus. NCBI lineage: Eukaryota > Metazoa > Chordata > Mammalia > Artiodactyla > Bovidae > Bos > Bos indicus. The sequence goes on from NC_091770.1 coordinate 35,321,160, forward strand.
TGGTGTTAGAAAGTGTTCTAATTTCATTCTTTTGCATTTAGCTGTCTAGTTTCCCCAACACCACTTATTGTATATTCTTGCCTCCTATGTCAAAGATTAGGAGACCATAGTTGTGTGGGTTTATCTCTGGGCTTTCTATCCTATTCCATTGATCTCTATTTCTATTTTTGTGCCAGAACCATACTGTCTTAATGCATCAAGAATACATCTGCAGATGGAGATGTCTACATGTGGATATAAAGTACAAGTCCATATCTATGCTCATGTATGTTAAAGAACAGGGTACATGGACATATCTTTAATGTTTCATTTTTATTCTTAAAATTTTGCAAATACTTTGATATATAGTTTATGAAAACTTCAAAATAAAAATATTTTAAAGTTTGGTAACGTCAACTGAAAAAAATGCACAACATGAGAGTTGTCAGTTAAGTTTAATGTGGGGCAAAACGAGAACTATAGGCTGGGAGACAGCATCTCAGAAAGCCCTCGGGAATTGCTCTGAAGGGGTAGAGGGGAAGGTCAACATTACATTGATATATGATTTTAGTGGAAGGGGATATGTGCAGTCAAGCATGCGTTTTGGCAGGGCCTTGCTGCTAGTCACAAGGAGCAGGCAAGTAATGATTTTAGTGCTTTTCTAAATATGAGAAAATACAAGCATTTGGGGTCACAGAACCTTCTGAAAATCTCTGTCTTGAAGGCCTGTTCTGTATGTTTTTCTGAGCATAGTGTCTCATTCCTGATCTGCACCCTGAACTCCTTTCAGGGTGGGATGAAGGTTGGCCGCTGCAGTGGCTAGTAAGTAGTAGATTGCAAATACTAGTTTTCATTTGGCAGCTTCATTGTATTCTGTATTTTCTATTTATTTGGATCCTATTTAAACATAATTATCAGTTTCTACATTTATATCTTTATATTCTTCCAGAAAGTAGCCCTCATGTATTCTGTTAAATAGCCTCTGGATCTAGCACAAGACGATACAGAGTGCTTTTTGAAGAGAAAAAAATGGATGACTCTGCCAAGCAGCAATGCTACAACCAATCCGCCTTTGCATACACACTTCTCAGGTCCTGCCCAGATGCAAAATTCTTATTCCTGTATGTCTTCCTAGCCCATGTCACCTTTTAAGTTTTTTGCTCTGATCACCTCCCCAAACTTTTGGTCTGCACTCCATCAGTACTTGGCCTTCCACATCTCTCTATTTATAGCCACTTAGCTTTCCCTCATGCCTCTAGCTATGCTATTTTACTATGTTGAAAAGCAAAACTTGATTATCTTCAGCTTTATTAGGAAAAAAAAAAAAGTTACACAGGTTAAAAAAAAAAAACAACAAAAAAAACCTCCAAAGATCATTTCTCTGAGTATGCATGAGATCCTCTTCTGGATGGCTGGAAATCTCACATGCTCCCTTATTGTCTTAGGGCACAGTGTTTCTCCCAATCTAAGTGTGTTACAGAGCCCCTGCTATCCACTCCTAAAAATAAAAGGCTCTGTCTGAGAGAGCTCTTTAAACTGTAGTCTCTCAGCGCGCCTTTAATTGTACCAAGTGCTGCAGTGAGGCTTCCCACACAGAGAGGGGTTTTCCAACCAGGACAAATGCCAACAAAGGAGAGCATGAAAACAGAAAAGCAATTTAACCTACTTATGATTTCCTGCACTTCCCCCACTGATTACTAATTACGGAAGGTGTGTGTGTGTGTGTGTGTGTGTGTGTGTGTGTGTACATAGAAGTGAACTCTAGCAGCCTCACTTCCTCCTGGTTCTCCATCTAGAAATCAAGGTCTAGTGTATCATTTCTGTTGACTTAGGTCTGAGATCATTGTTAAGGCCCCCATTCCATGCCAGGGTTCTCTTGTCCATGCAGGTAGGAGGCCGTGGCAGGGAAAATCCACGTTCAAATCCAAATGCTTCTATCTGTAGTAGTGGATAAGAAATGGGCAAAAGAATAGGAAAACACAGATTGCAAAGTCCCAAGCTAGTAGGTTGTTTAGTTACATTTCCCTCACTTGATCTTCTGCCTCTTTTCCTTCATGGTTTTCATGTTGTGGGGGAACTACTTTCTTTTGTGTGTGTATTCTTTCTCAGGAAAAGATTTGTTTTAGAGAAGATGGTGTTATTAGGAGGAAATGGGTTAATTTTAGAGACACTAGAAAGGCCTTCCTGCTTCTAGAATTACTCTCTCCTCCTCCTTAATGGTATAAAATGTTTGACCCATGGTGGAAAGCTTCCTAAAGTGGAAATATCAGAAAGAAAAACTGATATAATGAATTTATACTTTCTATTTTAAATAATTGCTGACAGAGAACCTTTCTTCAGAATTGATTTTAAAGATATAGAAGTTGTTAATTACAGGGATAAAGGGATCAAGAGACACATTTTCCAGAAAAAAGGGGCCTCTAAAAATTAAATCATTGTGCTGTAAGTCATTGACTCGTGGCAATTTCCTAGGACCTGGTTTAGGACATCATTTTCCTTATTCTACAAATAAGATAATAGATTTTTTTACATGTAATTTTTTGCTTAGAAAAAGGAAAGTAAAAGGAAAGAGCTTTTCTCCTGTAACTATCCCTAGTTTTCCATAATCCTAATGGCTTCAATAAGAAGAAATTTCAGTTGCAGTGAGAAATTCAGCATGATGCACACAGAAGCAATGCCAAACATAATCATGTACATTCTGATGAACAAATGAAAAAAATCCTGGAATTTTCTCCAATAGAAAATGTTAGGAGGACAATACAGTCTCAATTGATGATGTCTTTTATGGGAGAAAATAACAAAGGGAGAAAAATCAAGTGATTTAAGTTTTCTATCACAGTACAATATAGATTGAAAACCTCTATCTCTTTGCTTTTATCATTATAAAAACAGAATTAAAATTCTCCTTTCCATTGTTTGGAATTCTTTTTCATGACTTTTTACTTTTTTTTTTTTTTATGAAGCTTACTGTAATCACTTGCTCTATAGCAGTTATACTCAGATTTTCGTATGTAAAAGAAAGAACTCAGGAACTTATTTAAGAGATTCTGAGGCTCATGCCCAGATAATTTAAGACTTTCTGCAATACTCTAGATATGTGCATTTCATTAATTATTTGAGTAATTCTCATGTAAGTGGTCAATAGGATCCACTTTGAAAGACTGAAGTCCTCATTGATTTTTCTCAACTGATTAGCTCATCTTTCTTGATGATTGTAGTTCAAAGGGAAGACTCCCAGGTTCTTGAGAAAGACATTCCTGGGTTATACATGATTTACATCTCAAAAGGAATGGAGAAAGAATTTACAGTTGCAGGTTTCTCTAAGAAAGAAAAGTCAGGAGTCTCTAGTCAGGAAGACACCCATCAAAAGTTTAGTCAAGCTGGGAAAATTAGTAAGGCTGGCTCTCTAGGTCACTCCAGCCTCCCTTCTTGTCTCTGTTCTCTGCCTGTCTACCCTGACAAGGACCCAACTCTGCCACTTGACTGAGATTCTTAGGTTCTTCTCGATTTTTAAGTCTCAACTTTTAGAGTTGTGGCCTGGAGCTTGACTGTGATTTCACAGCTCTCATTAATTCTCCTTAGCAAGAAAATCTCCAAAAGTAGAATTTGCCTACTCAAATGTGACGATGAATAATCACTGTTAATGATGAGTGCTTTACCAGCAGATCTTTTACCTCCATACAGTTGAGTAAATTAAACTTGGAGAGTTTCTAATGAAGAAAATTTGAAAGCTAATGTATTATATGCTGCCTAAAACTGCTGATTCTGTGACAATAGCAGACAATCATTCTCTGCTGGCACAACTCAGTGTCTGCAGGAAGATATGGACCATGCTCTTCATATAATCACTATAATGATTAGAATAAATGGAAGATATTTTAATGATGACAGTAATTTTCTTGCAGCTCCTTCAAAGATAAAAAATTTTGAGATTATTGCAAAATTATATATAAATAGTTATGTCACAGTCTCAGTAGGGTGACAGGTTGGAGGCAGTAGGTTCAAATGCCAATTGACTGCTGAAAGAATAAAACAAAAATAAATAAATAAAATTATTATAAACCATCTGGGCAACCATGACTGTCAAGAAATCCTAAGTGAGCCAAGAACAGTCCAATTTTTCAAAATATCATAGTGCTTTTCTCTTTTCACTGGAGGTTTCTTTCTTGCAGAAAGGTAATAAAATGATTATAATTTGGGATTGAAATGAATTATCAATTCATCAGAGTGTATGTTTAATGTGATATACTTGCACTAATGGTATGAGCTTTCTAATTAGGGAGCTATTCTCAAGGCAGGAAAAAAATCATTTTCTCAATAAAAATATTTTACACCAAAGATACAGTGCCTTCAAAACATAATGAGCTTTGAGGCTGACATTACAGCAATTAAAATATGAGTGAAAGAATAAGTCTGTCTTGTTGAGCAATCTGGATGATTGGAGGTATTTCACTTATCATATGGAACATAGGTCACATTCTATATTATTTGCAAGAATCTGCAATTTACCTCAAGGAAAAGAAAGCTAATTTTGATAAAGTGATATTGGGGCTCTCTAGCTTTGGATGTTATATGAATAAAGTATTCACTTAGGAAGTGAATATTTCTTGCAGTGGGTTAATAAAGGTTTTATAAAGGTTTTGCAGAAGTCTGGTGAATTTGGAGGAGGCAAATTTTACAATTTAGAGTACAAGTGATTATGCCTATTTAGTGATTTAAATGGAGCAAAATTGACCTGTTCAAAAATTGGACAACGGGATTCCAGAATCAGTAAGCTTTTCACAGTAGAGGATTTTGCCTGAATTTAAGAGAAACTAGGTAAGTGAATTGATTTTTCCATATGTTAACCCAATGAACAGATATGAAATACTACTGTATAAATAGCACCTAATTAGACATAGGTACATATAGATGGAAACCAGGCTAAAGACTTTTTATTTAATCTTAAAATGAAGCTCTTGATTACCCCAACTCTATCACTTGCTTCTTACTTGGTTGTCTACATCTCAATAAATGTCATATTTATCTACCTGGTCACTCAAGTTCAAAACTACAGAGTTGACATTAATCTGGGATTGTCCTTAATTCCTCCCTATGCCTGACACTTCTATAGCCAATCTAGTAGCACGATCTATTGATAGTACTGGATGTGATAATATGAATGTGAGAGTTGGACTATAAAGAAAGCTGAGCACTGAAGAATTGATGCTTTTGAACTGTGGTGTTGGAGAAGACTCTTGAGAGTCCCTTAGACAGCAAGGAGATCCCACCAGTCCATCCTAAAGGAAATCAGTCCTGAATATTCATTGGAAGGACTGATGTTGAAGCTGAAATTCTAATCCTTTGGCCACCTGATGTTAAGAACTGACTTATTGGAAAAGACCCTGATGCTGGGAATGAATGATTGAAGGCGGGAGGAGAAGGGGATGACAGAGGATGAGACGTTTGAATGGCATAATTGACTCAATGGACATGAGTTTGAGTAAGCTCCAGGAGTTGGTGATGGATGGGGAAGCCTGGTGTACTGCTGTCCATGGGGTCAGAAAGAGTCAGACATGGCTGAGCGACTGAACTGAACTGAACTGATTGATAGTGCTCTCAAAATGTATCCTGATTCTGCCCAGTTCTCTCCAGTTCCACTGTCACCAGCTAATCCAAACCACCCTCCTTTTAACCCAGATTACACTAATAATTTCTTTACAGATCTCCTTGCCCATATTCTTGTCCTTTCTTCTATAATCCATTTTCTACCCAACAGTCATGGGGATTGTTTTAAAAACACAAAGCAGATCATGTTTATCACCCTGCTTAGTGTTTTCTAACATTTCTCCTTTGCATTTAGAATAAAATCTAATCATTTTATCACAATTTGTACTATTCTGCATGATTTGATCCCTGTCCACTCTACTAATTTTACACTTTATCATCCTTTTTTTTCATTTCTCACTTTCCCTGATTCACACTGACCTTCTTTGAATTTCTGAAACATGCTAAGTATACTCCTCCCTCAGAACTTCTGCCTAGACAACTTTGTAGCCTAATCCATGACAGAATGTCCCTTTCCCACTATTCGAGTCTTGGAGGAAATTTTCCCTTCATAAATAGTTATTCCCTAATGATTTCATGTTCTTAAATTACTCTACCATTATACACAGAAACTTCAAGACACATTCCATTACTGCTCCCCCCACTCAGAGCATGAATCACTACCTCTAATAATCTTGTTTGCTTATCTTCTGGTTTGACTTTTACACCCCCACCCTTAAATTGTAGAATCCAAAAGTCAGAGTGCTAACCTGTCATGTTTATAACTAATCCAAGTGCTTAAAATATCATCTGGCACACATGTAACAAATGATTAAACAGGAACCTCAATTAAATGATCTTCTTTGGTGGCTCAGACAATAAAGAATCCAATGCAATGCGGGAGACCTGGGTTCAATCCCTGCATTGGGAAGATCCCCTGGAGAAGGGAATGGCAACCCACTCCAGTATTCTTGCCTGGAGAATGAATTTCATGGACAGAGGAGCTTAGCAGGCTACAGTCCATGGGGTTGCAAAGACTCAGACACAACTGAGTGACTTTCACTTTCACTTTTTCAATTAAAAAGAATCAGGAGAAAGAGCGGGAACTCACACCTGTCATGAGAGCAGAGCTCAAGAGAAGACTCCTCTTCTTTCCTGGCAATCACAGTGACTTTTCACTTTCTTTCTTTTTAAATGACTTGAAAGAAACACTTCTCCAGATTGGGGACAAATCTCTTTTAGTCCAAACTGACAGTGGAGCCACACTCTCACTGCTCAACCTCGTGACTATAAAACAACCCCTGCATTGGAATACTAAAGCCATTCTCAAGTAGTGGGAATCTTCATGAATCTCAGGAGGTTCCTGTCTCTGAACCTATTTCCTTTTGCATAAGGCCCTTTGAAAGATAGAGATCCTTTTCTTCTTAGTTCTTAACTCTTATCCATGAATTAGGCCAAGAATTCTCAGAGTAGTAACTCGTCAGAATTTCTTTCTCTCAAAAGGGGGAAATAATTTTAGGAAGTGACAATAAGTAATGAAATACCCAACCAGATGAATTAAATGACCCTTTGAGATTTTTCATTTGTTCTATCCCTGACAGCACTAGAGCTGATTCTGGAAACACTGATCATTTGTCCCTAATGAATCAGCTACCACTTCCTGATGGGCAAACTCTCCAACTGATGTTGGCAAAATTCTCAGTGAACCTCCCATCAACATTTAAACAGACCTCTCAAAACCTTTTCCCATAATTATCCAATACCCTATGAATAAAGAAACCCTTCAAGGCATAAAGCTTATGATAGAAGATTACAAGGCTTAAGGCCTCATTATCCCTTGTGCTAGTCTCTGTAACACTTTCATTTTACCAGTGAGAAAATCTACATGATGAGGGTAGAAATTTTCCAGGAACTTTGAGCAATAAATTAATGCTGTTAGCCATAGATACCTTATTGTTCCTAATCATTATACCATACTAGCATCTACTACCACTGAAAGTAAATTCTTTAGTGTAATTGATTCACACAGGGTATTCACTAGTATGCCAGTTGATGAAGCTAGCCAAAATCATTTTGACTTCACTTGGGGAAAAAAAATTTACCTGGACAGTAATGCCTGAAGATTATACAGAGAGCGCTTATTATTTCTCTCAAATCCTGAAGGCTGATCTGGATGACCTAAAGCTCCCTAGAGGTTGCACTTTGTTTCAATACATGGATGATTTGCTTCTTTTCCCTCCTTCTCAAGCCTCCTCACAGGAAAAAAGCATCCACTTGCTGAAGCTTTAGCCTTAAAGGAATATAAGGGTACTGAAGAAAAACTTCAGTTTGCCCAAACCAAGGCTTGACATTTAGGGCATCTTATATCAGACCCAGGGCTACACTTAGATCCAGAAAGACTTTATTGTATCCTCAGTTTCCCAGACAAAGTGACAGATATAATGTTTTCTCAGGCAGGTTGGTTATTGCATAAAATGGATGTCTCTTACTGCCAACCTCAATATGTTTTACTCAACAGCAGCAAACTTGAGCCAGTTTTATGGGAAGAACAGGAAAATATAGCCTTTTAAAGTCTTAAAGGAAAGTTTGATATGAACTCTTCCGTCCTTGACATCCCAATTAGCAGATGTTCAAAAATTGAAGCAGACAACATCTGATGTTTTCCCAAGATATCCAGATCAGGCCTATTGGAAGTTTGTTGCCAACCATTGATAATGATTTAATGCTTCAGATAATCTCCAATATCTATGATTTGATAACATATGAACTTTAAACTTTAAAAAAGTATCTGAGTGATGTCCCTCCTACCCTTCTTTGTTACTCAAATGTGGCCTTAATAGGGTTCCAAATTGGGCACTTTCCCCACTACATGAGATACTATATGAGGAAAGATACTTCCTTAACATGAGTGACAAAAAAACCCTCTGAAACTAGAAGACCTGATTCTCGATCAGTGATGCTTTCACAGGAAGATCTTGATCAAGAATGAAATGCTAAAAATTAATAAATAGAAACTTAAACTAAGTAGAGTTGAGAGACAAGACTGGGGAGTTCTCACACTGATGGTAGTAGAGTCCAACACAAAGAAAAAAGACTCCTCTGCTTTCCTGGTGAGGACTTGGTAAATGAAAGGTCATGTATTCATTGTTTCCTACAGCCCTCCCAATTTCCTTTTCCTCACCATAAAAGCATTCTCTTTTCTTTGCCACAGGGGAACTTGCACATAGATCAACACAGTTGCAGATTCTGACTTGCAGTTCTCTGCTTAGCTGGAATAAACCCATCTTTGCTGAGAAATATTTGAAAAATATCTAAAGTCTATTTCAAGTCAACACACAGTAGGCATATGATATGAATTTTGCCTAATAAGAATAGAAAGCCAAAAGTGATTATTCAGAAGAAAATTATCATGTTAACATCAATATTAAAGCTTTATATTGATTTTGGGAGGCAATAGAGCAGTTAAGAACACCAGACTTTGGAGCCAGAAAAGTCTGTTTTCAGGTTCTAGTTCTGACACAGGCTAGTTTTTGACCTTGTTACAAGTTGTTAACCTTTCTAAGATTCATTTCCTCATTTATAGTATGGAGATGAAAATATCATTTCATTGGATTGCCAAGATTTAAAAGAAGTAGTAGTATATAAAGTGTTTAGCACAGTCTCACATTAGGGACTTGGAAATTATTATTATATTGTTATTATTCCACTTTTTAAATGTTTCCAAAATTCTTACCTATGTAAACTGTCACTAAGCAATATTAGGAGCAATCCACAAGAGTTCACTGTAAACTTATTGTTGGGATAATGGTGATATGGGTGAATAATAGAGGATAAGGAGGAGGACGAAGGATTTAGAAAAGTTTTAACAAAAATTCTGTTTCAGAAACCACTGCCAGCTCCTTAAAAGAGCTTTTCAAGAGCTGTAAATCGAAACTTTACTTAAAGGTGCTTCTGGTAAACCTTCTGATGGAGATTGTGTGTCCCCTCAGTCTCTTCCCTACATTGAGAAAATCATTGTGCCATCAATTCTCTCTTAACATGTTGACAGCTTACTATATGGGGCTGTTAAGGGAGTAACCAAGGCAGGGATAGAGAGAGGTAGATAACAAGCATTTCTTATAGTAAGTCCAGAACTAATTGTTCCCCAAAGCAAACAGAGGCCCATGTGGAAATGCAATGAATTGAGAAAATTCTCAGCAAATTATTTTTTAAAGGCAGATGAAGACCCTGAAAGCTTCTGGTTTTCTGTTGGAAGCACCTCCAATTTGTAACCTGATGGGACGCAGGATAGAATCATAACTATGAGTTAATTATAGTTAGCTGTACACATGTGCACGAAAAGACAGATGTAACAAATGGTTAAATGGGGTAAATGGTTCAGCTGGTGATTTCTCACTACCAGTTCACCAGCACCATTCCTCCAGATAGGGGATCTCTAACCTGACAGCACTGGAGGACAAGGGCACTCTAAGCTCAGCTCCCTCCAGTGCTGGTTGCCATGACAACAACCTCAGAGAACCCTTCATTTCACTACTAGGCAGAGTCTGCAGCTTCTGAATCAAAATTAGCTTATCTCATTTTCATCTGAGTCTTCAGATCTAACCAAATTCTTACATGCCTTGTCTGAAACAATTGCTTTGTTCTTTGTATAACATAATGGTTTTTATTAAATAGAAACAACTACCCCCCTGCCCCACCCAGCTTCACCTCCCAGAGTCTGTTATAGTGCCAGATCCCAGAAACCAAGGAAATACATCACTGTATGACCTATAAAGTCGAAATTGTTCAAAATCAGCAGCAATTTCAGACCAACCTGGATATAGGTTACTGTATCAAAAGTACACATTTTGTACAGATTACTGAAAAAACGTTTCACTTTGACATTTAAATTGAAAAAAATGACAACTAAATTTTTTTCTTCTAAGAAGAAAAGGTTCTTTTAAAAATGTAACCAGAGAAAGATTTCTTAACATCATTACCTTTGCTTCTATCTGGGCATGCAAGACACTAACCAGAATAGAAAAATAAGTTTTAATTATCCCCAAAAGTACACAAGGGCACAAGAAATCCAGCATTGTTAGCCCTCAGCCCTCACCCAGTACTACTGCTGTCCTACAGGCTTAAAATGTTATAACTTTGTTAATCTCATGAGCAAATAAAACTAATAAGCGGTCAAGGTCAAACTATTGTTCCCAGTGCAGCAGGAAGAGGGAATATACTGTATTCTTTTAAAGCCAGAAAAAGATATGTGCATTTATTTGTTCACTGGTATATTTAACACTTGTTATTGATCACTTACTATGTGCCAGCCACTGAACTGAGCTGTGAGTATATGAAGATAGAGTTTTTTCCCTAAAGGAGCACTCAGTCTATTATAAAACTGGACCTGTAAACAAAGGGCTATGTTTGATAATACTGATATGAGGCTTTGAAAAGGAAGGTACAGCCTGATATACAAGCACTTTTCACCCAGTGTTTTGCGCAGGGAGTGCTTAGACTAATTCCTGAATGCATAGTAGGAGTTTGCCCAACATTTGACCAGCAGACAAGCAGTAGAGGGCTATTTCAGATTGAGGAGTATGTGTACAGCTAAGAGGCATGAAGGAACACAATGAGGTCACTTCTAGGGACACCAGGTGATATGAGTGGAAATAGAAAAGTGGACAAGATTCTAGGTACAAAGAGTCTTGTGTGTACACAAAGATGAATGATACAGATTAGGCAATGGAGAAACACTGGAACGTTTAAGAAGTGGAGTAATAGGACCTAATTTGTGTTTTAGAATCATAATTCTCAGTGTAGATGGTAAGACATCATGGTGGGTAAACTGGATGAAGAGAAGGCAGGAGCCAAGGGGATTTTCTGAAGTGTTATTACAATAGTTTGTGTAAGAGGTGACAACATTCAATTAAGTTGGAGATGAAGAGAAGGAGACAAATTAAGGAACAGTCAAGAAATTTGACTGATAGGACTTAAGACTAAAAAGATTCAGAGAATAAAAGAAAAGGAAATTATGGGCTTCACCTAGGCTATTGAGCTTGTGTTTCAGTAAATGATGGTACCATTAGTTGTACATTAGAAGTACAATTAGAAACTCATTTAGGACAATTTAAAATTGAGGTATCAGGGAAACAAGATATAATTCTAGATCTCAGTGGTAAAATTTTGATTCAGAGACACAGAGGTAGGTAGTATCAAGTATCTAACACTGAACTCTGGAAGGACAACCAAAAAGATTATGCAGAGAATGAAATGAGAACTAAGACAGAAATATGGAGTCCATAGATATTATAGAAATCAGAAGAGAAAGAGGATTCAGCCAAGGTTAGATATGGGATTTAAGAGAAGAAAGGAAGTTTAAATAGTGTGAAAGGAAACCACGGAAGCAGTTGAACTCACATTGAGGATATCTCAAAGTTGATAAGCCACAAAGGATAATTGTGACCTGCTCATGTCCTCAGAATGTTCCCACAGTGAACACACTGCAGAATAGCAGGTCATTTACCATCCAAAGAGGCAAACACAGTTTATGGCTCAGTATCCTGCCATGGGTCTGAAATCTTTGCACAAAAATAGCAACTCCTAGCTTTTCAACTGCTGAGCCAGAGTACTTTATTAGGTCCTACAGTAGACTAGAATTGTGTGCACCTGCATTCCAGTCTTGTTTATGATACAAAAAGCTTTATATTAACCCATAACTTCTATGCTACCTGCAGTCTCTGTGGATTTCTCTCCATTCTTTAGACACCCTAGAAAATGGACAGATGACAAGATGGATTATTAGGATTCTCCTGGTAAAAACTCTAGTTTAAGGGTCTTAGGAGTTTTATGATAACATAATTGAAACAGAGATAGAATGGGACATTTATTCACTGATAATTTGGCATGCTGCTCCTCCATCCTATTTCTATTCCCATAGAAATACTTTAGGCAAAGTAATAGTTAATAAAAATCATAAGAAAAGGAAGAAAAACATAATTGTCTTCAAACTGAAGCTCTGTGTCACTCAAGTCCTCAACTAAATATAAACTTCTTGTCCAGACATTTGACCATCTACCTTCTATTATCTTTTCCCTTTACACTACATTTATACCCCATCACTTTCTACCTAAATCTCTTCACTCATGACAAGTAAATCTGTTAACATTACTCTCCCACTAAACCTTCTCTTCTTTATATACATTCTTGGGCAGATAATCTCTTTTGTTTGGCATTTCTTCCAAACAACTTTCCCACAGGAGGGCAAAAAATAAAGTTGACCAGATGTACCAGACAACTAGGTTATGCTGAAATAATAAATAATCCTATCATTTCAGTGGCTTACAACAGCAAAGGTCTATTTTTCCCCAGACAACATTTCCATTGTGGTTTGGGGCATGAGTTGGGGGGGGGGGGGGGGCTGCTGTGAGCGCTTTTCCCTCTAGATCCAGGTGAGCAGTGTCTATATGTATATTCTCCATTACGTTAGCCAATAAAATAAAATCTTGTAAAAAACAAAGTGGTTCTTAAAAACTCTTGCCTGAAAGAGACATCTCTAGCCAAAGAAAATTATAAAGCCCAACTTAACTTTATTGTGGCAGGAAAGTGCATTTCACCAATGGAGTGAAATGTTGATAATAAAAAGTAATTCAACTAGGCACACATCTTATCTTGCTCATTTTCCTTGCTCTTCTTTTTGGGTTTTGTCTAAATTATCCTACTCGCTCTTTCAAGTGGCCTAATCCTTGTCTCTTGTTTTCCCCTCTTACCACTGAGGAAAAAATCTTGTCCTATATCTCTTTGTGAATTGAATTTGGTATTTTACAAATTAGCAGGTCATATGCTTTTCTGATGGGCTTCCCTGGTGGCTCAGATGGAAAAGAATCTTTCTGCCATGCATAAGTGTACAGGCATGCTCCATAATGAATTTGTAAATTGAGATTATATAGTAGCTATATTTAGCCATTGAACATCAAGTTTTTATGAATTATTGATTTTATTTTAAATTCATATATATCATTTTACTGTATTTTATTTCAAATATTGTAGTTCATTAAATATTTTTTGTAATTTTTATTTTATTTTGGAGTATAGTTATTAGCAATGTTGTGTTCGTTTCAGGTGTACAGCAAAGTGGTTCAGTTGTACATATACATATCTATTCTTTTTAAAAAATTTTCAGCACAGTTCCCTGTGCTATATAGTAGGTCCTTGTTGGTTATCTATTTTAAATATAGCAGTGTGTACGTGTCAATCCCAAACTTCCCATCTATCCCTCCCCCACACCCTTCTCTGATATCCATAAGTGTGTTCTCTGAGTTTGCTTCTGTTTTGTAAATTAGTTCATTTGTATTATATGTTTTTAAGATTTTTCTGCATATAAACAATATCATATGTTTCTCTTTGACTTACTTCACTTAGTATAATCTACAAGTCCATCCATGTTGCTGCAGAAGGCATTACTTCATTCTTTTTTATGGCTGAGGAATATTCTATTGTATATATGTATCATATCTTCTTTATCCATTCATTTTTTGACGGGCATTTAGTTTGCTTCCACATCTTGGCTATTGTAAACAGGGTTGAAAAGAACATTGCAGGAAATATCCTTTCTGACCATATTTTTTCTGGATATAAGCCCAGGAGTGGGGTTGTTGTATCATATGGTAGCTCTAGTTTCAGTTTAAGGAACCTCCATATGATCTCCATAATGGCTGTAGCAATTTACATTCCTACCGGCACTACAGGAGGGTTCCTTTTTTGCCACACTATCGCCAGCATTTCTGTTTGTAGACCTTTTTTTTTTTTTTAACTTTACAATATTGTATTAGTTTTGCCAAATTTCGAAATGAATCCGCCACAGGTATACCTGTGTTCCCCATCCTGAACCCTCCTCTCTCCTCCCTCCCCATCCCCTCCCTCTGGGTCGTCCCAGTGCACCAGCCCCAAGCATCCAGTATCGTGCATCGAACCTGGACTGGCGACTCCTTTCATACATGGTATTATACATGTTTCAATGCCATTCTCCCAAATCTCCCCACCCTCTCCCTCTCCCACAGAGTCAGAATAACATGAGGTGATGTCTCATTGTAGTTCTATTTAACCTTTTTAAACTTTGTTTTGTATTGGAATATCACCAAATAACAATGTTGTAATAGTTTTAGGTGGTCAGCAAAGGGGCTCAGCCATAAGAGCTTTATAGTATCCAGTCTTAAATTAGGTCATGAATCCATTTTGCATTTATTTATGTGTATGGTGTTAAAGAATATTTTAATTTCATTTTTTATATGTAGCTGTCCAGTTTACCAAGCACCATTTATTGAAGAGACTATCTTTTCTCCATTGTATAGTTTTGCCTCCCTTGTCATAGATTAATTGACCAATGGTAATTTGATAGGAATTGCACTGAATCTGTAGATTGCCTTGGGTAATATAGTAATTTTGACAATATTGATTTTTCCAATCCAAGAACTTGGTATATCTTTTCATCTCTTTGTGTCATCTTTGATTTCTTTGCTGATACATCTTATAGTTTTAAGAGTACAGATCTTTTGCCTGCTTAGGTAGGACTATCCCTAGGTATTTTATTCATTTTGATGTGATGGTAAATGGGATTGTTTATTTGATGTCTCTTTTGGATCTTTTATTGTTAGTATATAGAAAAACAACAGATTTCTGTGTATTAATATTGTCTCCTGCAACTTTACTGAATTCTTTGATGAGCTCTAGTAGTTTTCTGGTAGCATCTTTAAATAGCGACAAATGTATTTCTTCTTTTACAATTTGGATTCCTTTTACATCTTTTTCTTCTCTGATTGTCATGGCTAGGAATTCCAAAACTATTTTGAATAAAAGTGATGTGAGTGGATGTCCTTGTCTTGTTCTTGATCTTAGAGAAAATGGCTTTTAGTTTTTCACCACTGAGTATGATGTTATGTATAAGGTTTATCATACAAGTCCTTTATTATGTTGAGGTAAGTTCCCTCTTTCCCCACTATGTGAAAGGTTTTTATCATAATGGGTGTAGAATTTCCTTAAAAGCATTTTCTGCATCTATTGTGGTGATCATAGCTTTTATTCTTCAACTTGATATAGTGTTTCACAATGATTGATTTGCAGATACTGAAAAATTCTTCATCCCTGGAATAAGTCCCACTTGATCATGGTGTGCAATCTTTTTAATATGTTATTGGTTTCAGTTTGCTGATACTTTATTGAGTGTTTTTGCATCTGTGTTCATCAATATTTTCATCTTCTTTTCTGGTATTTTTGTCTGGTTTTGGTACCAGGGTGATGTTGTTCTGATACAATTCATCTGTGTAGCCATCTTGTCCTAGACTCCTGTATGTAGAAAGCTTTTTAATCACACTTGCAATTTCAGTGCTTGTGATTGGTCTATCCCTATTTATTTTTTCCTGGTTCAGTCATGGGAGATTGTATCTTTCTAAGAATTTGTCTATTTCTTCTAGGTTGTCCATTTTTTTGGCTTGTGCTTACTTGCAGTAGTCTCTTATATGCTGAAATCCTCTGCATTTCTGTGGTGTCAGTTGTAACATGTCCTTTTTCATCTCTAATTTTGTTGATCTGACTCCTCCTCCTCTTTCTCGATGAATCTGAGTAAAGGTTTATCTATTTTGTTTATCTTTCAAAGAGCTAGTTTTTATTTTCATTGTTTGTCATTATTTTATTTCTATTTCATTTATTTCTGCCTTTTCCCCTTCTACTAACTTTAGGGGTTTTTTGTTGTTGTTGTTGTTGTTCTTTCTTTAGTAGCTTTAGGTATAAGGATAAGGTTGTTTGAGATTTTTCTTGTTTCTTGAAATAAGATTGTATCACTATAAACTTCCCTTTATGGTGGGAAGTTTATTGCATCCTAAAGGTTTTGTATCATTATACTTTAATTTTCATTTGTCTCTGGGTACTTTTATTGCATCCTATAGGTTTTGTATCATTATATTTTAATTTCATTTGTCTCCAGGTACTTTTTAACTTTGATTTCTTCAGTGATCCATGCATTATTTAGTAGCATACTGTTTATCTTCCCCGTTGTTTGTGTTTTTTTTATCATCGATTTCTAATCTCATGCACTGTGGTTGGAAAAGATTTTATTGTGATTGTGCCTCTCCTACTGTCTCATTGTGGCTTCTTTTTCATTGGATGTAGGGTATCTTTTATGGTAGGTTCCAGAATTTTGTTGTTGTTGCTGATGGTTGTTCAGCAGTAAGTTGAGATTTTGGTGTTTTTTGTATGAAGCCATGAGCTCATGTCCTTCTAATCTACTATCTAATCTATTAGCCTGGCATTTCACATGATGTACTCTGAATATAAGTTGAAAAAGCAAGGTGACAGTATACGCCTTGTCGTATTCCTTTCTCAAATCTGAACCAGTTGTTTCATGTTCAGTTCTAACTGCTGCTTCTTGAACTGCATACAAGTTTCTCAGGAGACAGGTAAGGTGGTCTGGTAGTCCCATCTCTTGAAGAATTTTCCAGTCTGTTGTGTTCCACACAATCAAAGGCTTTAGCATAGTCAATGAAGCAGTAGTAAATGGTTTTCTGGAACTCCTTTGTTTTCTCCATGAACCAATGAATTTGGCAATTTGATCTCTGAATCCTCTGCCTCTCTGAACCCAGCTTATACATCTAGAAGTTCTCAGTTCATGTACTACTGAAACCTAGATTGAAAGATTTTGAGCATAACCTTGTTAGCATGTGAAATGAGTGCATCTGGAGAAGGAAATGGCAACCCACTCCAGTGTTCTTGCCTGGAGAATCCCAGGGACGGGGGAGCCTGCTGGGCTGCCATCTCTAGGGTTGCACAAGGTCGGACATGACTGAAGCTACTTAGCAGCTACTTAGCAGTACAGTAGTTTGAATACTCTTTGGCATTGCCCTTCTTTGGGATTGGATTGAAAACTGCCTTTTCCAGTTCTACAGCCACTGCTGGGTCTTTCAAATGTGCTGACATACTGAGTGCAGCACTTTAATATCATCATCCTTTAGTATTTTAAATACCTCAGCTGGAATTCCATCATCTCCACTAGCTTTGCTTGCTTCCTAAGGCCCACTTGACTTCACACTCCGGGATGTCTGGCTTAGGTGAGAGACCACACCATCATGGTTGTCTAAGTCATTAAGACCTTTTTTGTATTGTTATTCTGTATATTCTTGCCAACTCTTCTTATCTCTTTGGCTTAGGTCCTTCTTGTTTCTATCCTTTATCATGCCATCCTTGCATTAAATGTTCCCTTAATATCTCCAGTTTTCTTAAAGAGATCGCTAGTCTTTCCCATTCTATTGTTTCCCTATATTTCTTTGCATTGTTCATGTAAGGCCTTCTTACCTCTCCTTGCTATTCTCTAGAAATCTGCATTCAGTTCAGTATACCTTTCCCTATCTCTCTTGTCTTTCACGTCTCTTCTTTCCTCAGCTAATTGTAAAGCCTCCTCAGACAACCACTTTGTTTTCTTGCATTCTTTTTCTTTGGTATGCTTTTGGTCACTGTCTCCTGTACAGTGTTAAAAACCTCTGTCCACAGTTTTTCAAGCACTCTGTCTACCAGAGCTAATCCCTTGAATTCACCACCTCCACTGTATAATCATAGGGGATTTGATTTAGGTCAAACCTGGATGGCCTCATGGTTTTCCCTACTTTCTCCAATTTAAGCCTGAGTTTTGCAATAAGGAGCTCAGACTTGTTGTTGTTCAGTCACTAATCCATAGCCAACTCTTTGTGAACCCATGGACTGCAGCACACCAGGTTCCCTGTCCTTCACTATGTCCTAGAGTGTGCTCAAGTGTGTGTCCATTGAGTCAGTGACTCATTCAACCATCTCATCTTCTTGCCAACCCCTTCTAAACATGCTCTCAATCTTTCCCAGCATCAGGGTCTTTTCCAATGAGTTGGCTCTTTGCAACAGGTGGCCAAAGTATTAGAGCTTCAGCATCAGTTCTTCCAGTGGATATTCAGGGTTGATTTCCTCTAGAATTGACTGATTTGATCTCCTTGCTATCCAATGAACTCTCAAGAGTCCAGCACCACAGTTGAAAAGTATCAGTTCTTCACTGCTCAGCCTTCTTTGTAGTCCAACTCTCATATCTATACTGAACTACTAGAAAAACCATAGCTTTGACTAAATGGACCTTATTTGGCAAAGTGACGTCTCTGCTTTTTAATACACTGTCTAGGTTTGTCATGGACTTCCCTGATGGCTCAGATGGTAAAGAATCTGCCTGTTAATGTGGGAGACCTGGGTTCTATCCCTAGGTTGGGAAGATCCCCTGGAGGAGGGCATAACAACCCACTCCAGTATTTTTGCTTGGAGAATCCCCATGGACAGAGGAGACTGACAGGCTACAGTCCATGGAGTCGCAAAGAGTTGGACATGACTCAGCGACTAAGCACACACAGAACACTAGGTTTGTCATAGCTTTTCTTCCAGGGAGCAAGGGTCTTTTAATTTCATGACTGCATTCACTGTCCACAGTGGTTCTGAACCTGATCCAGTCAGCTCCAGGTCTTGTTTTTACTGACTGTATAGAGCTTCTCCATCTTTGGCTACAAAGATCATAATCAATGTCTGTGCTATGCTGTGCTGAGTCACTTCAGTTGTGTCTGACTCTTTATGACCCCATAGACTGTAGCCCACCAGGATCCTCTATCCATGGGATTTTCCAGGTACTTATTCCTATATTAGCAATGTTATGACTTTATAATATGTTACTATTTGATAAAACATGGCTCCTCGGCATTTAAGACAATGTTTCTTTATATCATGTTCTTATTCATTCAAGATAAAAATTTACAAACAAATTCATCCACTTGAATTTTTATTATACATTAGTTGTAATCATAGATTGATTTGGAGAGAATGGACATATTAAGCCTCAAATTTCAAGATGTATCTTTTTAGTTATGACTTTTGCCTTCAAGTCTTTTATACTTACAGTTAGGATTAGCTCTTCACATTCTTTATTTGTAGATCCTTAGCCAGGTCTTTCAAATGTTTTTTCTACTTTCATCAAATATATTTGTTGTTGCTGCTGCTGCTGTTGTTACTATTATATTTTAATAGATTGTTTCTTATGTTTCAGTTCAGTTCAGTCGCTCAGTCATGTCCAACTCTTTGCAACCCCATGAATCACAGCACGCCAGGCCTCCCTGTCCATCACCAACTCCCGGAGTTCACTCAGACTCACATCCATCGAGTCAGTGATGCCATCCAGCCATCTCATCCTCTGTCGTCCCCTTCTCCTCCTGCCCCCAATCCCTCCCAGCATCAGAGTCTTTTCCAATGAGTCAACTCTTCGCATGAGGTGGCCAAAGTACTGAAGTTTCAGCTTTAGCATCATTCCTTCCAAAGAAATCCCAGGGCTGATCTCCTTCATAATGGACTGGTTGGATCTCCTTGCAGTCCAAGGGACTCTCAAGAGTCTTCTCCAACACCACAGTTCAAAAGCATCAATTCTTCAGTGCTCAGCCTTCTTCACAGTCCAACTCTCACATCCATACATGATCACAGGAAAAACCATAGCCTTGACTAGACGGACCTTTGTTGGCAAAGTAATGTCTCTGCTTTTGAATATGCTATCTAGGTTGGTCATAACTTTTCTTCCAAGGAGTGTCTTTTAATTTCATAGCTGAAGTCACCATCTGCAGTGATTTTGGAGCCGAAAAAGATAAAATCTGACACTATTTCCACTGTTTCCCCATCTATTTCCCATGAAGTGATGGAGCCGGATGCCATGATCTTCGTTTTCTGAATGTTAAGCTTTAAGCCAACTTTTTCACTCTCCTCTTTCACTTTCATCATGAGGCTTTTTGGTTCCTCTTCACTTTCTGCCATAAGGGTGGTGTCATCTACATATCTGAGGTTATTGATATTTCTCCCGGCAATCTTGATTCTAGCTTGCGCTTCTTCCAGCCCAGCATTTCTCATGATGTACTCTGCATATAAGTTAAATAAGCAGGGTGACAATATATAGCCTTGACGTACTCCTTTTCTATTTGGAACCAGTCTGTTGTTCCATGTCTAGTTCTAACTGTTGCTTCCTGACCTGCATACAGGTTTCTCAAGAGGCAGGTCAGGTGGTCTGGTATTCCCATCTCTTTCAGAATTTTCCACAGTTTATTGTGATCCACACAGTCAAAGGCTTTGGCATAGTCAATAAAGCAGAAATAGATGTTTTTCTGGAACTCTCTTGCTTTTTCCATGATCCATCATTTTTCCATTATTCCTATAGAAAAATCAGAATGAACTTTTTGGCCAACCAATATATAGGTAAAAGACTGTTTAAAGAGAAAACATTAACTGTGTTTTGTGGAGGTTATAACATCTGTAGGAATAAAATGTATCAAAGCAATAGAAGATGAAAAAATACCATTGCAGAGCTGTTATACTATAGGCAATAGGTTATGGTATTATCTGCAGGTAGGGTCGCTAAGAGTCGGACACGACTGAGAGAGTTCACTTTTACTTTTCACTTTCATGCATTGGAGAAGGAAATGGCAACCCACTCCAGTGTTCTTGCCTGGAGAATCCCAGGGACGGCGGAGCCTGGTGGGCTGCCGTCTATGGGGTTGCACAGAGTCGGACATGACTAAAGCGACTTAGCAGCAGCAGCAACAGACTGTAATAAGTTAGAGATGCATATCATAAAGTCAGGGCAGTAGTTTTCCAACTTTTGATCTTAGAAAAACTCAAGAGTCTTAAAATTACTGGGTACCCTACTCTAGAGAGATTATTTATATTAATTCTATCAGTGTTTATCATACTGAATATTAATTTTTAAATGTTTAAAAACAATAAATTCATTGTATGTTAATATACATGTCATATTTTAATGCCAAATACTATGTGTAACAAAAGAGTAGTGAAAAGTATCACTAGTTCACACCTTGAAAATTATTTTAACATTGGTCTAAGAAAAGATGGCTAGATTCTCATACCTGCTGCATCTTTAATCTGTTTAACCAGACATGATATTTAGTTTCTGGAAAACCCCATGGTACATTTGTAAAATAAAGAGATGAACATGCAAATCATACTTAGCATCATTGTGAAAAGTTTGACCTTACAGATTCCTTAAGAGGCTCAAGGACTTACAAGAATCTCTGCCCAAGAGAAAAAACTAAAGAAACAAATCAAAGAGGTATAGCAACAGGAAACTAGTGAATAAGTTGTAATCCTAAAAGTCACTTAACGCAAAAATAGTGGGAAAAAAAGAATGCCTAGAGTACAGACAAGAAAAATAAGAAACAGAAACATAGCAGATTTAAATCATAATGGTAATAACATCACGTATAAAATGGATAAAACATCAGCAGGATCAAGTTGTCAGGCTTTATAAAAATTCAAAACCCAACTATAAAAGCAACTCACTTTAATTATAAAATATATAAACTACAGGTTAAAAATAAGATGGAAAAAGAATACCATGCAAACACATTCATTATAAAAAAAGTGGCTATTTTAATGTCAGATTAAATAGATTTCAGAATAAGGAATATTCCTTATCCTTATCAGTTGAAGTACAGTTGATCCTTATTATTTGTGGATTCCATATTTGTGAATTCACCTCCTGACTAACATTTTCAATTCCCCAATCAACCCCATATTTTCATGGTTATTCTTGGACATGGGCAGAGTGGGGAGGGACAAATTTTAGCCTTCCAACATGTACATTTCCAGCTGAGGTTGAACTAAGCAATGCTCTGCCTTCTTTTTTCAGTTCTCACACCAAGATGACCAAAAGGAAGAGACAGTAGAGGGCAGAGACAGCAGAGGGCAGTGTGATGTAGTGCAGTAATACACATCTCTGGAAACAGATGAACGGGGCTCACATCCTAGCTCTGGCATATGTTAGTGGTGCAGCCTCAGGCAAGTCACTTCACACTTTTGAAGCTCATTACGTTTTTCTGTGAAATGAAGAATCTAGCAGGACAGGACACCTTGTTTCCAGGATTTAAGATTAAAATCTATGCCATACATGTACATATGTGTATATAATTTCCCTGGGAGCAATATACCAGTATTCACTAATTCAGTATTCAGTGACATTGTAGAACATAACTACCTTGAATAAAAAGAATCTACTGTATATTTAAAAGGTGCAATTCTTTAAAGAAATGCAAATCCTAAATGATATGTACCTAAAATTAGAGCTTCAAAACACAAGAACCAAAAACAGATGTAGGAGACTCAAATAAATCCATAATAAGAGCAAGAAATTTCAAAGTCCTTTTTTAGTAATTCATAAAACAAGCAGGCACAAAATAAATATGAATCTAGTTAACATTTTAGTACATTCTGCTCAACAACAGAGAATACATATTCTTTTCAAATGCACATGAAACACTCTCCAAGACAGACCTCTGCTGGTCCATAAATAATTTTCAATACATTTAAAAGGATTATAATCATACCAAATGTGTTTTTTGATCAAAAATGAATTAAATTAATAATGAGTAACAAACATATATAGACTACACCTTAGTATATGGATATTAATTGACATACTTCTAAAAACCACAGAGGTAAAATAAAGAAATCTCATATATGATTAGAAATTATTTTCAACTGAATGAAAATAAAAATATACCATATAAAAATTTATAGGATGAATTTAAAATAGTGCTCACAGAATATATATAGTTTCAGTTCTTATGTTAGAAAAGACATATAAAATCAGTTTTCTTGTACTTTATAAGCTAGAAAAAGAAAATTAAACCCATAGTAAATAAACAAAATAAGAGTACAAATCAGTGGAAGAGAAAAGATATAAACACTACAGAAAAACAACATATTCATAAAAAGTATTAACCTCAAGCTAGACTCATCAAGAAAAAAAAAAGAGAAAGAAGACAAAATCTATGTCTACAAAGAAGAATAGAATAGGGGAAATCACTACCAATCCTGCACACATTAAAACAAGATAATGAAAAACTTATGTCAATAAAATGAAAAGTGTAAATGAACTGGCCAACTTTTGAAATGTGCAAATGACCAAAGTTAACCCAAGGAGATATAGTGTAACTATATAGCTAAAGAAACCAAATTCATAAATAAGAACTTTCCCACTCCCTCCTCTCCACACACACACATATACAAAAATCCTTTAGAGACAGATGATTCACTGATGAATTCTATTATACACTTAGAAATGAGAAAATGCTATTTATATGCAAAACAAAAATTCTCATTGGAAAAGACCCTGATGCTGGGAAAGATTGAGGTCAGGAGGAGAAGGGGACCACAGAGGATGAGATGGTTGGATGGCATCACCAACTCAATGAACATGAGTTTGAGCAATTCTGGGAAACAATGAAGGACAGGGAAGCCTGCCATGCTGCAGTCTGTGGGGTCACAAAGAGTTGGACATGACAGAGTGACTAAATAACAACAAATTTTATGCAAACCTTTTCAGAATATGGAGGAGAAACACACCCTTGCCAATTTATTCCATGAGGCCAGTGCTACTCTGTTGTAGTTTAGTCTTAGTTGTGATATCTAAAATCAAAAAAGGATATTACAAAAAAAGAAATTACAGGCAACATACTTAGCAGCAGTAGCATACTACATGAATATAGATACAAAAATCTTTAGCAATGTTAGCAAATTGTATGCACGTCTGCTCAGTCACTCACTATCTGACTCACTATCACTCACTATCTGACTCTTTGCAACCCTAAGGACTGTACCCCACCAGGCTCCTCTGTCCAGGGGGTTTCCCTGGCAAGAATAATGGGATGGGCTGCCATTTCCTCCTCCAGGGGATCTTCCTGACCCAGGGATTGAACCTGCGTCTCCTGTACTGCAGGTGGATTCTTTACCGCTGAGCCACTGGGGAAGCCAAAAATTTACAAAAAGGTTAATACATCATGAACAAGTGGGATTTATTGAAGCAGTATAAATTTGGTTTAATACATGAAAATCAAACAATATGATTCTCCATATTAACTAAATAAAGAGAAAAAACACATGACTGTTTCAATATACAGTATATATAATTTTTTTTAAAAAATGCAACATCCATTTATAAAAACCCTCAACATTTAGCTCAGATGGTAAAGAATCTCCCTGCAATCCAGGAGACTGGTGTTTGATCCCTGGGTTGGGAAGATCCCCTGGAGAAAGAAATTCCTGCCAGTATTCTTGCCTGGAAATGCCATGGACAGAGGAACCTGGTGGGGCTACTATCCATGGGGTTGCAAAGAGTAGGACACAACTGAGCAACTAACACATGTTCAACATCCAGGAATAGAAAACCATACCCTCAACTCAATAAAAGGCATCTGTAAAATATCTACAGCTAATAAAAGTTGTTAAAGGGAAAAGACAACTTTTGTCCCTAAGTCTGGGAATAGGACTTTTCTGTCCCCTCTCAGCACTTCTATTCAACATAGTTTTGGAGGTCCTACCAAGTGCAACTGAAGAAAAGTCATACGGGTTGGAAATTAAGAACCTAAAATCCTTTTATTCATAGACAACATGATCAAGTATATAAAAATAAGCAGTCTTCAAAAAAGATCCTGGAACTAATAGCAAAAGTCAAAGAATAAAATGAGTTATAACTTATTTCTAGAAATTGACAAGGTGACCTTAAATTTATATAGATATGTGAAAGATGTAGTAGAGCCAACATAATTTTGAAGAAGAAAACAAAGTTGGAGGACATAATCTGACTTCAGGAGTTAGTCTAAAGCTACTATAATTAAGAAAAAAGGCATGCACTAAAATAAATATTAAAGGACATTTAATATTTAGATAATGAACATAGAATCATGGCAGCTCATGAAGGAATGAGAATTATAGAAATAAATATGTGACTAAATTTAAATGGCCATTAACTATGCAAAATAATATGAATGTTGTCTTGTGATATTTTGACATATGTTTAATTAGAAATAGAAGAAGTGGTAAAAATACTAATTTTTTAGAATAAGTCAGATGATGTGTTGTAAAATTTAGGGCAACCAATACAAATAGTAAACAAAAGTATACCTAGCAAGCCAATAGGGAAAAGTGTAAAATATTTGCAAAAACCTGTAAAATGAGAAAAATTACCATGGCAAAAAGGAACACAGAACACATTGGAGAACTATAAATCAAATCATAGGATAGTAGATTTAAAAGTAAATACATCAGAACTTTACTAAATGTAACTGAACTAAAAAGTCTAAATTACAAAGTTTGTCAGATTGGATAAAAACAACTGCTTATAGAATCAGTTCAGTTGCTCAGACATATCCGACTCTTTGTGACCCCATGAATCACAGCACGCCAGGCCTCCCTGTCCATCACCAACTCCCAGAGTTTACTCAAACTCATGTCCATCGAGTCGGTGATGCCATCCAGCCATCTCATCCTCTGTTGTCCCCTTGTCCTCCTGCCCCCAATCCCTCCCAGCATCAGGGTGTTTTCCAATGAGACAACTCTTCGCATGAGGTGGCCAAAGTATTGGAGTTTCAACTTCAGGATCAGTCCTTCCAATGAATACCCAGAACTGATCTCCTTTAGGATGGACTGGTTGGACCTCCTTGCAGTCCAAGGGATTCTCAAGAGTCTTCTCCAACACCACAGTTCAAAAGCATCATTTCTTCATTGCTCAGCTTTCTTCACAGTCCAAATCTCACATCCATATATGACCACTTGAAAAACCATAGCCTTGACTAGACAGACCTATGTTGGCAAAGTAATATCTCTGCTTTTCAATATACTATCTAGGTTGGTCATAACTTTCCTTCCTCTTTTAATTTCATGGCTGCAATCACCATCTACAGTGATTTTGGAGCCCCAAAAAATAAAGTCTGGCACTGTTCACTGTTTGCCCATCTATTTCCCATGAAATGATGGGACCGGATGCCATGATCTTAGTTTTTTGAATGTTGAGCTTTAAACCAACTTTTTCACTCTCCTCTTTCGCTTTCATCAAAAGGCTTTTTAGCTCCTCTTCACTTTCTGCCATATGTCATCTGCATATCTGAGGTTATTGATATTTCTCCCAGCAATCTTGATTCCAGCTAGTGCAAGAGTGAACATCGACATTCTAGCGAACTAAATTGGACTGGAATGGGTGAATTTAATTCAGATGACCATTATATCTACTACTGTGGGCACGAATCCCTTAGAAGAAATGGAATAGCCATCATGGTCAACAGAGTCCAAAATGCAGTGCTTGGATGCAGTCTCAAAAACGACAGAATGATCTCTGTTCATTTCCAAGGCAAACCATTCAATATCACAGTAATCCAAGCCTATGCCCCAACCAATAATGCTGAAGAAGTTGAAGTTGAATGGTTCTATGAAGACCTACAAGACCTTTTAGAACTAACACCCAAAAAAGATGTCCTTTTCATTATAGGGGACTGGAATGCAAAAGTAGGAAGTCAAGAAACACCTGGAGTAACAGGCAAATTTGGCCTTGGAATACAGAATGAAGCAGGGCAAAGACTAATAGAGTTTTGCCAAGAGAACGCACTGGTCATAACAAACACTCTCTTCCAACACACAAGAGAAGACTACACATGGACATCACTAGGTCAACACTGAAATCAGATTGATTATATTCTTTGCAGCCAAAGATGGAGAAGCTCTATACAGTCAGCAAAAACAAGACCAGGAGCTGACTGTGGCTCAGACCATGAACTCATTATTGCCAAATTCAGACTTAAATTGAAGAAAGACTAGACCATTCAGGTATGACCTAAATCAAATCCCTTATGATTATACAGTGGAAGTGAGAGATAGATTTAAGGGACTAGATCTGATAGAGTGCCTGATGAACTATGGATGGAGGTTCGTGACATTGTACAGGAGACAGGGATCAAGACCATCCCCATGGAAAAGAAATGCAAAAAAGCAAAATGGCTGTCTGGGGAGGCCTTACAAATAGCTGTGAAAAGAAAAGTGAAAAGCAAGGGAGAAGAGGAAAGATATAAGCATCTGAATGCAGAGTTCCAAAGAATAGCAAGAAGAGATAAGAAAGCCTTCCTCAGCGATCAATGCAAAGAAATAGAGGAAAACAACAGAATGGGAAAGACTAGAGGTCTCTTCAAGAAAATTAGAAATACCAAGGGAACATTTCATGCAAAGATGGGCTCGATAAAGGACAGAAATGGTATGGACCTAAGAGAAGCAGAAGATATTAAGAAGAGGTGGCAAGAATACACAGAAGAACTGTACAAAAAAGATCTTCAAGACCCAGATAATCATGATGGTGTGATCACTCATCTACAGCCAGACATCCTGGAATGTGAAGTCAAGTGGGCCTTAGAAAGCATCACTACGAACAAAGCTAGTGGAGGTGATGGAATTCCAGTTGAGCTATTTCAAATCCTGAAAGATGATGCTGTGAAAGTGCTGCACTCAATATGCCAGCAAATTTGGAACACTCAGCAGTGGCCACAGGACTGGAAAATGTCAGTTTTCATTCCAATCTCAAAGAAAGGCAATGCCAAAGAATGCTCAAACTACCAAAGCATTGCAATCATCTCACACACTGGTAAAGTAATGCTCAAAATTCTCCAAGCCAGGCCTCAGCAGTTGCAAGGAGATCCAACCAGTCCATTCTGAAGGAGATCAGCCCTGGGATTTCTTTGGAAGGAATGATGCTAAAGCTAAAACTCCAGTAGTTTGGCCACCTCATGTGAAGAGTTGACTCACTGGAAAATACTCTGATGCTAGGAGGGATTGGGGGCAGGAGGAGAAGGGGACGACAGAGGATGAGATGGCTGGATGGCATCACTGACTTGATGGACGTGAGTGAGTGAACTCCGGGAATTGGTGATGGACAGGGAGGCCTGGCATGTTGTGATTCACGGGGTCGCAAAGAGTCGGACACGACTGAGCGACTGATCTGATCTGATCTGAAGCTGGTTTTAGAAAAGGCATAGGAACCAGAGATCAAATTGCCAGCATCTGTTGGATAATGGAAAAAGCAAGAGAGTTCCAGAAAAACATCTATTTCTGGCTTATTGACTATGCCAAAGCCTTTGACTGTGTGGATCACAATAAACTGTGGAAAATTCTGAAAGAGATGGGAATACAAGACCACCTCACCTGCCTCTTGAGAAACCTGTATGCAGGTCAGGAAGCATCAGTTAGAACTGGACATGGAACAACAGACTGGTTCCAAATAGGAAAAGGAGTACGTCAAGGCTATATATTGTCACCCTGCTTATTTAACTTATATGCAGAGAACATCATGAGAAACGCTGGGCTGGAAGAAGCATATCAAATAGACATGTTAAAATAAAGATGCAAATAAAGGAAGGGAAAGTGTATAATATGAATAGTACATAAAAGATAACTATTATAAGCATAGAAATATCAGAAAGGATAGACTCTGTAACAAGAAGTAT
This sequence comes from Bos indicus, assembly GCF_029378745.1. NCBI lineage: Eukaryota > Metazoa > Chordata > Mammalia > Artiodactyla > Bovidae > Bos > Bos indicus. The sequence goes on from NC_091770.1 coordinate 35,350,004, forward strand.
TACTGAAGAGAAAGGGAATATCAACCCACCAGGAACACATTATAATTCTAAATTTCTTTGCAGTGAATAATATTCAAATTAAATAAAGCAAAACTTGACAGAAGTAAAAGATATAGGAAAATCCTCCATCATAGTGATAGATATTTTTCAGTAAACAAAAACAATAATGCTCTTAGAAAAAAACACAGAGTATTCTTAATGTTTTGTTGGAGGAAAAGATTTCATAAATCTTAAATAGAATGTAAAATTAAATTTCTTTAAAATCAGGAACTTGACTTCATTAAAAGGTAACTTTAAATGAGTGAAACCCAAAATGAGAGAAAATATTTGCATTGCATATATCCCTCAAAGAATTCATATCCACAATATAAAAAGAACTGCTATAAGACATTAAAAATAAATAACCCAATTTTTAATGCGGAAACACTACACAAAAGAAAATCTCAATATCAAAAGGTTGCTTTAAAATATACTAAAGCTAACTGGTTATCAGGGCAATTCACACCCACTGGAATGGTGAATTTTAAGTCTCACAATACCCTCATTTGTCAGGAATGTAGAACTGGAGCTCCCATACACTGCTGTTGGGACCGTACACTTTTACCACCAGTCAGAAAAACCCTTTGTCACTCTCTAGTAGAGCTGAACACATGAACACCCTATGATGTCATAATGCCAACCACAGGTATATACCCAATGTAATGTAACTCGTTTGCACTAAAAGGCATGTACAAGTGTTTCCAACAGAAGTATTGGTAGAAGCTTCAAATTGTAAACAACAATAGCATAGATAAGTACATTGTGGTAAATTCAAACAACAAAATGCACAGATTGCTGCATGCAACAACACAGATGAACCTCTCAAACACAATAGTAAATGATAGAAACAAGACCAGAAAAAAAGAAAGAAAATGTACATGCTGGCAGAGTTAGATTTACTATGAAGAGAATATGGATAATCTTTAACTTGCTCAGATTCAATCTAAGGCCCTGTAACAAATATTGTACTTATAATTATTTATTTCAAGAGAGCCCACAAATCATTCAAGCTTCACATCTTCCATGAATCAGCTCTTTCCTCAAGCTATAGAATTCCAAAATAGTAAATTAACTAGATGTCAATTGGTGGCTACTTCTAAAATGAAATGGCTGGTGACAGGAAGTGGACCTAGGAATGGTTTCAGAGATGCTGTTAACTTTCTATTTATTAATCAACAGTGATTAATTTGTGATGTTAAATGTTTAGCAACTTGTTTTCTGAAACAAAGTTCCTCATAGTTACATATAGACATGCTGCCTGATGTTAAGTTACCAGAATTTGAAGATCTAGTGGCAAAATTCCTGCATGTTTAACATTTGGATCCCACAAGCTGGTACAAGTCATCTCTAGCACACCATTTTGGGGTGCAGTGTCATGGCCATATTTCCTTTAGATATTTCACTGAAATATAAATGTAGGCTGTATCATGCCATTTGTATATTTTTTACTTCAATAAAAATAGTACTTTAACAATTCTATAGGATATCCTCTCCAAAAAATGAAACTAAAGTAATGATCACTGAATATCTTCCAAATAAATTCAAGTTATTATGGGAATGGCCACTGGGAAAAATTTCTTTTTACAAATTAGTTCAAAAAATAGGGTATATATTACCAATACATCTGAGCTTTCAAAGCACTATCCACATATCTCTGTTAGCACTCTTTTTATAAACCATTGTAATTGTATATTTATTTTTATGCAATTTCTTAGTAGGCTGTGAGTAGTTTAGGGGAAGAAACTGTGTTTTATTTATAATCTCAGCCACCAAAGGACTTCCCTGGTGGCTCAGACTGTAAAGTGTCTGCCTGCAATGCAGGAGACCTGGGTTCAATCCCTGGGTCAGGAAGTTCCCCTGGAGAATGAAATGTCAACCAACTCCAGTACTCTTGCCTGGAAAATTCCACTGATGGAAGAGCCTGGTGGGCTACAGTCCATGGTGTTGCAGAGAGTCAGACACTACTGAGCGACTTCACTTTCACTTTTCACTTTCAGCCACCAAAAAATGGCTGACATGTAGTATGTTAAGTAAATATACTAAATAATCATGAAACATAACAATATATAAAGGAATTATGACCAGAGCAGATACATGATATTGGAGCTCACAACAGGGAGAAACCACTTCAAGCTGCTATAATCAGGGGATCATGAAAACTATCACACATATTTCAATGTGTTTTTGCCTACATAATGCTTATTGCAATAAAATGCTTCACCTAGCCTCCACAAGAGGTCATAGTCTTCTTTGGTCTAATGAGACTAAGGGATTTTACTTAACAAAACAGGCACACAACAGCTTATAAAAAAGAGCTCATTTTTTCCTTTGATATTGCTGAGTGCAGATATTATGCAAAACAAGCAGGAAGAAATCCTATGTGTATTTCAAAGTATTACACAGATGCTTACAATAAATTTTTATTCTCCATTTAGCTATCTTGAGGATAACCTAAAGTGTCAATAGCTTTCTATAGGTTATTATCCCTGAAAATTTTCTTTAAGAGTGAAATGAAAGGTGAGCAGAAAGAATCAGCTATTTTCCTGGGGTGGCTACCCCCAAGTGAACCTTCAGATTTCACAGTTGCCAGTGATACTTCAATCAGACTCTCAGGAAATCTGACCTCAAAGGACTTTTTTTACCTCCAAAAGCAGAATTGGCAAATGATTAAATTGGATATTCCTTGATATCCTGCTTTTTTCCCCCAATGAACCAAGTGTCTGATGAAATGCAAGTGTGTATGTCTGTGTTTCCTTTTCTGTCTGGGTCGGGCCAGAAAAAGTATTATCCTCACGTTATACAGAGGTGGCCAGTCACCTTCCCTTGCAGAGACTCTGTTGTGGGCAAGTAGTAGGGGCAGAGATGAACAAGAAAGGAAGAATTCACAAATCTGTTTCCTGGAATACCTTAATCTATATTAAGGTTGACCAAAGCGTATGTTTCCATGCTGCTCAGAATATTGTCGATAAATGCATTTCAGGGTCAGGGATAATGTTGGAGTCCAAGTTCATGTTAGCAAGTACTAGAAGGAGTGTTGGGAAGAAGGGAATTGAGCTAAACCCCAAGGACTAAGGCACCATCAACCTGTAGAGTCTAAGGTCCCATCAGATTCCATAGCAACAGTGGTAACCAGGCCTCTGAGAAAGCTATAGAATCACAGGGAGTTGCTGCTGATTACTAACAAGAGAAGGCAAGCCATTCTCAGCATGCCCTGAGACCTCCAAAAAAAAAGATGGAGCAGTAGAGAGAAAATGCTACTTCATTCTTTCCTAAACTAGGTAGACTGGAAATAACACACATGCATTTTATATGGTTTTGAATGATTCAAATTTGAAATAATATGATTCAAAAATAGTAGCAAAGCATCAATTTATGCAAATAATTGAAATAATGAAAACTCCCCACATTTTCTAATGTGTAAAGAATCATATTTTAAAGCTGCTGGGACAAAGTGAATTGCACAGTGTAGCACTTCTTTGGTTGACAGACAGAAATACCTCTCAATCTTTGTCAGAATCAGCATTTCTTGTGGGGTCTTCCTGTGCCTGGGAGGGTATCTAGTGGCATCTCCAGTCTCTACCCACTGCATGACAGCAAATAACACCTCAGGACATTGCCAAATGCCTCTTGCAGGGTGGGCAAAATTTCTCCCATTGAGGACTACTGCTCTAGGGCCTGTGTGAAGAGCAGTGTGTCTTGAGTGTAATGAGTTAGGGGAAAATGATTTGACATAAGGTTAGAGAGTTAAGGAGAGGATAGATCAGGATAAGCCCTGTAAAGGAATTTGGATTTTCTCAATGTAAAAGGAAGCCAGGGAGTAGGTAATTTAATCAGAAGTAATGGGATCACACTGACTTCTAGATGGAGAATACCATCATAGGAAGGCAAGAAAGACAACTGGGAAAGAAGTTAAGGTGCATCTGCAAGCAAGAGATGGTGACAATTTGGACTATGGTAATGTCAGAAGAAGTAGATTCAGGATAAGTTGTGGAGGTGAGACCAAGATTTACTGGAGACCACAGAAAGAAGGAATTAAGGATTAATCACTAATATCAGGCTTGAGCAACTGATGTGATGGTGTCTGTGGTAAATTAAACTTGGCTACAAATTCTCTGCTAGTCTCTTCATTGAGAGATAGATTATAAACTCCACTCTCACCATTACTGTACCACATACCCTTTTTATTCTAGATTGAACTTGTCTGAGGCAGAAATACAGCAGAAAGGACATTCTAGGACTTCTGAGGTGTGGCTAGAAGAAGCTTTGCCCATGTTTCTGGGGACATTTGTTTTTAGTGTCTTGGAGTTTCAGATACAAGTTTGACTACTGTGAGTCAGTCATGCTACGAGAAAGCCAGGCGGAGGTTCCAGCAGGGCAGGAGTGACAAGGAGGTGCAGAGAGGAAGACCTGCCCATCCAGCCCCCAGCTCTTCCAACTTCCAGCCAGTAGTGTTGTCTCAGCTGAAGTGAAGTAAAGTGAAACTTGCTCAATTGTGTCCAATTCTTTGCGACCCCATGGACTATATAGTCCTTGGAATTCTCCAGGCCAGAATACTGGAGTGGGTAGCCTTTCCCTTCTTCAGGGGATCTTCCCAACCCAGGGATCAAACCCAGGTCTCCCACACTGCAGGCAGATCCTTTACCAGCTGAGCCACCAAGGAAGCCCAATCTCAGCTGAGGCCCCAGATATTATGGCATGTCTGTGGAATGGTGGGTGATTCCCGCTGTGCCCTGCTCAAATTCCTGATGTACAGAATCATGGGATATAATAATAAAAATAAATTATCGCTCTAAACCACTAAGTTCTGGGATCCTTTGTTATGCAACAATAGGTAACAGGACCAGTGTCATCTATGAAGACTCGAAAGTTTTGAAGAATTAGTTTAGGAGAGAAATCAAGAGTTTCTGATGTATTAAGTTTTCAAAGCTTGTGAAATATCTGTAGGAAAGACCAGTAACCAATTCCAGTAAGAGCCTTGATCTTAGGGGATACTCAGGGCTGAACAGATAAATTTGGAAGTCACTAAAGGCCACCTCATGCAAAGAGTTGACTCATTGGAAAAGACTCTGATGCTGGGAGGGATTGGGGGCAGGAGGAGAAGGAGGCGACAGAGGATGAGATGGTTGGATGGCATCACTGACTCGATGGACGTGAGTTTGAGTGAACTCTGGGAGTTGGTGATGGACAGGGAGGCCTGGCGTGCTGCGATTCATGGGGTCGCAGAGTTGGACACGACTGAGCAATTGAACTGAACTGAATATAGAAGCAGGACTTCCCAGATGGCGCTAGTGGTAAAGAAGACCCCTGTCAAGGCAGGAGACATAAGAGATGTAGGTTCAATCCCTGGGTCAGGAAGATCCCCTGGAGAAGGGCAAGGCAACCCACTCCAGTATCTGGCCTGGAGAATCCCATGGACAGAGGAGCCTGATGAGCTATAGTCCATAGGGTAGCAAAGAGTCAGACATGGCTGAAACGACTTAACGTGCACTTAACCATATAGAGGTAGTATTTAGACCGATAGCAATAATTAAGATCACTTTAGGAGAAAATGTAGAGAAAGAAGGGAAATTAAGTCCTATGAAACCCCAACATTTTGAGGTTAAATGGACTAAACATTCTTTTTCTGTTTGCTTCTCTTATGTCATGGATTTTCTTTTTTTTAACCAAATTGTTTCCCCCTCCTCTTTCAACTACAAACTCACCTTATAATTTCAGAAGCAGAATTAACTGTCCCATATACATTCTCTTGGACTTTTCAAAGAATCTCTCTTTTCTCTCATCATGTTACAATTTTTAAGCACCTATATTACTCCTAACAGTGGTTCCCAAATCTGTTTGGCAACTAGAATAAGCAAAACCTTAGCATAGAGCTTCTGACTCTGAGTCTAGGAAGGGCTCATGAAATACCTATTTTTTGTAAACATTTCTCAGCTAATTCTAACGTACCCAATCCATGGCTTAGAATTTTAGAATTTTTTCCAGAGATTCTGGACTTCCCTGGGGGTAGATACCGCTGAATAAGGGGAAAATATAACAAAGTGATTGAAAATCTAAGTTCTAGTGCCTTAGAATTCTAATTTTACCACCCATTAGCTCTATGCTTTTGGTAGAGTAATTAATCTCTCTGGGATCAGTTCCCTCATTTGTAGAATGGAGTTGACTGTGAAACTCATAGTTTTGTTGTAAGGCACACTACACCTGGAATAAGGCAACTGGATATATACTCACTATTGTTATTATTTTAACTTTGTGTTCTCAACTCCCAGCACATGGCACTTGGTCCACGCTGAAACAGTTCTTTCTGAACCACTCTGAAAGGAAGCTAAGTAAATTTAACTTTATGGAGCATTCCCAGTGCTAGATAGAAATACTTAAACTAGGCTCTACTTTAACATATATTCTTAGAAACAAGATAACTAGGGTGTGGAAACTGCCATTAGCCTGGTGGTGGTAGTAATAATCAGGATAGGCTAGGTTATACAGACTTAACAATTAACCCTGAATAGTACATTTTTTTCATCATGACACATGACTGATGCTAGCCAAGATGAGATAGAAGGTGAAACTACTTCATTCAGACTGACAGTGTCCCTACCATATGAAACATTTCCTTGCTGGACAGAGGGAAAGACAATGGGAGAATCACTGGCTAGTCACATGTTTTCCCAGAAGGAATCTGCATCACTTCTGCTCGTAGCCCACGACCAGCATGATCCCGTGACCCCAGCCAACTGCAAGGAGTATGAGGAACATGAGGAAGTTGATGGAATCTGTAGTGAGTCTAGCCTACTAGCATTCAACATGACACTTATGGCCACCAAAAATTCAGTTTCTACTGTGTTCTAAGCAGTTATACACAGTTGCTAATGGTATTTTCACAAAACCTTTGTATCAAACATATTATTATCTGTTGATAAAGAAGGAAACTAGGACTAAAGAAGCTTGTTGACTAATTGTCTTGAAATGTCTTCACATTTCACCATCCCTTAATTGGCATGGCTAACCAAGGAAGAGCAGTGCCTGCTCTTCTGGAGAGCTGACCCCTCCACCTGTGCCATTTTTCTTGGAACTTTGCATTTAAACATTTCTTTCTCCTCATCCCCAGGCATTCCTTCACCTCTGGTGAAGCACTTCAAGGTTTCTACATCCATTTAAAACCATAAAAACATACCCAAACCCATACTCTGTTCTGAAATTTTCTTTCCCTTTACTTTTAAACTTCTCAAAATATAGGTCTACATGTCTTATTTCTGCTTCCTTGCTACTCACCTAAAATCGTGACATCTGTTCTCTGTCCTCACAATAACTGTGGTTACCCTCCATAGCTGCCGATACAGAAGTATTGGAAATCACAGTGAGGCTGAATGAGCAACAGAACTAAAGTTTTAGAAGCTGAATTTGAGTGCCTTAATAGCTTGGAACCCCAGGCAAATTTAATCATAATCAATATTGAGTCATTTCCACAAAACTATACTACATGAACCCTTAACTCCAGGAAAATCCATCCACCCATTGCTCCTCAAACACACCTGACTCATCTCTACATTTGTGCCATATCTATTGCTCTATCTGTAATTATTCCTTGCCTCCATCCTCTTGCACTAATCTAAATATTCCTGATTCTTTATGTTCTACCAGTTCCCAAGGCCTTCCAGCAAACATCTCAGCCCATAATTTTTTTCTGAATTAGTTTCTCTTATAAATAGTATAAGATTTTCTACTAAGATATGACACATTTTTAATAGAACTTTCTTCTTCCTGCAGATGCTTGCCTGCATTTGTTTTGTCTGTATGGCTCTCCAACTCCACCACAGCTGACTGAATGAGGAAGTAGTGACTTGCCCCAAGATGAACCAGTCAGACCTCGGTCCTAATAACTCAAACTGGGACTCAAAAATAGGTAGCTAATAACCCTGGCTTGATTTCTTAGATGAAAAATATAAAATTCAGAATAACATGGGAGTTGTGGTTAGCCATGTGCATAATAAAGCAGGAAAATCTTGATCTACAGAAAAATAAGGAAGGAATGTGGTAGGTATGCAAAGGGAACAGAGATGAAGTTTGAAGGCAGTTGCTGACCAGGGTTCTAACAGCATTCTTGTGATGTTTGCTGCATTTCCTGCCTTGGGCAAAGATATTCAGGTATCCAATCTAATTCCTTTTATGCTTTGTGGCTTAGAATAACTTTAGGATATTTTATTTTCAGCAAAAACAAACAAACTGTAGCCAAGAATCACTCATTTTTACACTTATTCACATATTACCTTGTACAGTTACTTAATTGTTTCAAATGTGTATATTTCTCTAATTAGGCTGCAAAACTTCTCTAATGTGGGAATTTTGTCTAATTTTTTTACCTTAAATCCTCCCACTAGTGCCCTCTACAGTAGCACTGTGGGAACTCAATGAAAGCCTCTGAGGCACTTTGTTAAGCTTAGCTTTCTCCTCTTCATAGTCTACTACAGTGCTGTGACAGTATCTGATACTCTCATATTTGAGTTAACAAATGAGTTTTTGAGATTCCCATATCCATTCCTTCCAATCTTCTATTTTCACTTCTTAAAATAAGGAAGTAAATAGGAAAACAATAAGGAACTTGTGTTTAGACAGAGAAAGAAAAAAACAAAACCTCCAAGACAGGATAAAAAATTCCTCACAAAATCAAATTTTGTCATATTCTAATATTTTCTTTTCTTTGTTAGTATTTGCTCCAGTTTCAAAAAGGTGATGGGATGAGGAATAATGTTCAAATCAAACCCCAAACTATGGACCAAGTAACTTTTTATTTGTAGACCTTAATGATTACATCTAAATCTGTTTTGATTACCACTGAGTGGAAAAAAGCTGAGTTAGGAAGTTGAACTGGAATCTTTTCCTTGTTCTTTTTTAATTAATTACGTGACCTTGGATAAGTTATTTAATATTTTTGTTCATTTTCCTCAGCTGCCAACTGACAATAATAGACCATGCAGCTCACAAAAAAAGATGAGAATACATTAGAAAAACATGTATAAAACTATATTAAATTTGATTTTAGGAAGACTAACAATCAAATGATACTACTTTGCAATTTTAGTAGAATTCAGCTGAGTGTGAAAAGAAATCTCCAAGGATTTAATGTATCCCTAAACTTATAATGAGATTCTCTATTTTCCAGGTCCCTTTCTTAAGCCTATGTTCGACCTACCTGTCATTTATCCTCCCCAGTCTTTTTCTGGTTTCTCTTGAGGCCAGAGTGCCAGCTGTGTTCAATTGTGTGATAATTCTGTGCGATGAGCAATTCTCCTGAGGAAGTAATCAAACACAGACTCTGTGACTAGTCTTGGGAAGAGAAATCTCCAACCTGCAGGCTCATAATATCAGTCCCTTGAAGCTGCCCATGTCACTATACTGTTCACAAAGACTTTGAAGCAGGAAATAAGGGCATTGTGGCGGAAACCAGAGCATCTTACAATCCAAATATTGTGAATAATCACCGTTATCAGTTGGGGACCCCTAAGCGATGAGCTTAGTGTCAGACAGGCTGAAATGTGCGTTGTCATCATTAACCAAGAATGGCCTGAAGGTGGGAGATACTTGGTCAAGCCACGGTAAATCACTTTGATAAGCTTTTATATGAATTTATGTTTATTTCAAATAAGACAATAAGGGAAGGACAATTTTGATCTCCCTTGACTTATATTTTAAAACAAATCCAGACAGAATGGTAATTGCTGTTTTAGTTACAGAAGGTGTGTGTGCCTAGAGACATATGGGAAAAATTATTATAAAAATAATTCTTAAATCTGAGAAGTAAACACCATGCATTAGTAAACATGGTTGCTCTCTCATTTTTATTTGTCTTCACTATGTTTTTTCTAAGTCACAAAACAAGAGCTCAAATCTTGCCTTTAAAATTTTTGAGTCAATGAAGAGAGGTCTTGCCTGTGAAAATGCTGCCTGACCAATTTTAATACCTTAATGAATAATAGATAAATTTAATTTCCTCCTGATCCTCTCTCTACATGGCAGCCAAAGCAATCTTTTAAAAATCTAAATCTAATCATGTCACTTCTTGATTAAAATCCTTCAACAGGTCCCCATTGTCCTCAGGATAATGTCCAAATTATTATATTTTTACAAGAGATTTATAATCGATTCCTGATAATCTCTCAGACTTTCTCTACCTATCCCTTCTCATGCACTCCTCTCTTGCACTACTCCCCTGGCCACACACAACCAAGTTCTCTGGGTTCTAGTCACACTGATTCTCTTGACTCCCTAAGAAACCCTTAAAACCATCACATTCTCCCCTCTCCATCTGAGAAGAGTTGTACTGATTCTTAACTCTGAGATGTGGGATCCTAATCCCTTCTACGTGCCCCTCAAGCAACCTGTAATTATCCTCTCATACCTTTATCAGAGATCTCAAATAACTCCCCAAGGTCAGCATCACCTTATCTCCTTAGCACTGAGCCCCAAGTCTGGCAACAAGGAATTGCTTATTAAATACCAGATGGAGGTTCCATGAAAGATGGCTGGAAGAGACAGAGGAAGGAGAGAAGAAGAAAGATACTAGGGAGATCAAGAGCCTTGGAGTAATCTGGCATATTGCTGAGTCAGCTGTCACCACTCCTCTCTGCTTTCTTATTTCCTACTGATTCTCAGGTCTAGAGGGAGTAATTCACTTCTGTCTTCCTCTTTTGTTCTAGGACATCCTCATCTCTGAGTGGTGTACTGTGTGCTAAGTCACTTCAGTCATGTATGATTTGTGACCCTATGGACCGTAGCCTGCCAGGCTTCTCTGTCCATGGGATTCTCCAGGCAAGAATAGTGGAGTCGGTTGACAGGCCCTCCTCCAGGGGACGTTCCCTAACCAGGGACTGAACTTGTGTCTCCTATGGCTCCTGAACTGCTGCTGGATTCTTTACCTCTGAGCTACCAGGGAAGCCTGTACTCTCCAAATCTGTAGTTGCTTTTCACTGCCATGTTCTTCTCAGGTTTTCTCAGATTCCCACTAAAACAAACACCTTTGGTCTCAAGACCCCTAGACGTTGTAAGTTATCCACTTTTTCATTAAAGACCAGGGGTCACTGTGGTATCCCATCACAAAAATGCATCACATAATGAAGGCAGAACATTCTAGTATAATCTAGGAAAGGCTGTATAGCTAACAATGAGACCAGAATTTATCTATAACCAAATAACACACAATCAGAGAGTTCTGATCTTAATTCAATCTGCCTCTTATCTCTTTACATCCATTTAATTAGACATTTTCAGTGATAAATACATGGCAGTACTAAATGTAGTAGGGTATCCTATAAGTATGAGACTTTTCTTATTGCATTTTTCTTTGTTAATAATAGAAATTGTTACATCACAGTATAGGCAATGACAGGAATTCGTCATAGAAAGTGGCCTTTCTTGCAAGAGTAGATGCTGAGAGAGGAATCTTTAAAGGAGAGAGAAATTATCCTCTAAGGAAAAGAAAGGAAAAAAAAAAAAAAGGAGGGACTTTCTAGGAGTATACATGCAGCAACAGACATCAGAATCAATACTGCCTCCAATACATCTATTTTGTGCCTACCTACTGCTGTGTGGAATATTGACTAAAACCTGCCTACCTAGATTTGTAGACTGGAAGAATGTGACCTTGAAGAACTGCACTGGCAAGTTTCTGATTATACCACTGTCTTCTGAACTCAACCTTAGCACCTGGAAGTAAAAATGTAACAACATCATGCTCTTAACCTTGCATATCTGGAAACTAACTCGATATACACTTATACACGATGGCAAATCAGAGACCTCCCTAAAATAGTGTGAGTCCATTTGTGACTGTGTCCAAACTCTATACGAATTATGTGTATTTTTAATGTATTTTCTTCATTTATGGTTTTCAAAGGAAAATTTAAAAAACAAAAAATCACTTCAAACATCCATTCATAATGAACTACCAGGGATAGATACTGGAGTGGGGATCTTCCTGACAGAAAGCTCGAACCAGCGTCTCTATGTCTCCTGAACTGGCAGGAGGGTTCTATGTTTCTATGGTTAGAATTATCAAGATAATCCTTCATTACACAGCCTCTCTCTTTTTTTAAGTATATAATTCTTGTGACCATTGTCTAACAAACACTATCTAGCATTCCCATAAGCATAACATTGAGATTTTATTTTAGTAAGGTTTTATTTTTAAATATTGTTATTTTTCCAAATAAAATGGAGCCAGCTACCAAATGCTTGGGGAGTTTAGATGTTATAGTTTTGTTTTGTTTTGTTTTGTTTGAAAGAGCCATAAATTATTTATAGATTTTGCTTTCTTTGAAAGGAGCAGATTCCAAAGATAAAATTTTCAGGATGATTACTTCATATTTTGTCCTAAAAGAAACAAGTGCATGTAGCTTAACAGGACTAAACCCTCACATGGGTCATCAATATGTAACATTTCCTGTCCCTTCACAGTACCACTAATCAATAAATAGCACACAGCATATTGTACAATCACACTTAGGTGGAAAAGAAGAGGCATAAAATAGGCCACTCACAAAATAACCTCAGTCACCAGATAAATGATAGAATTCTCTACAAATGAGAAGAGTCTTCATATCAAGAAATAGAAATTGTTAGAGAAAAATGAGACAGGTTTTACACAAAATTACTAAAAGAAGCAGTGTGTCTTTGACATTTACCCAGAAATTTCTATTGTGTTTTGATCTCTATAGCCATTCTTAATATCATAGAGACACGTCCTCCTTCTCTACAGATCATCAATATTTCTTAATTGAAATCCAGCACATCTATTAGTGTCCTCTTTGATTTCTTTCACCAGTGTTTTATAGTTTTCTATATATAGGTCTTTAGTTTCTTTAGGTAGATATATTCCTAAGTATTTTATTCTTTCCGTTGCAATGGTGAATGGAATTGTTTCCTTAATTTCTCTTTCTGTTTTCTCATTATTAGTGTATAGGAATGCAAGGGATTTCTGTGTGTTGATTTTATATCCTGCAACTTTACTGTAGTCATTGATTATTTCTAGTAATTTTCTGGTGGACTCTTTAGGGTTTTCTATGTAGAGGATCATGTCATCTGCAAATAGTGAGAGTTTTACTTCTTCTTTTCCAATTTGGATTCCTTTTATTTCTTTTTCTGTTCTGATTGCTGTGGCCAAAACTTCCAAAACTATGTTGAATAGTAATGGTGAAAGTGGGCACCCTTGTCTTGTTCCTGACTTTAGAGGAAATGTTTTCAACTTTTCACCATTGAGGATAATGTTTGCTGTGGGTTTGTCATATATAGCTTTTATTATGTTGAGGTATGTTCCTTCTATTCCTGCTTTCTGGAGAGTTTTTATCATAAATGGATGTTGAATTTTGTCAAAGGCTTTCTCTGCATCTATTGAGATAATCATATGGTTTTTATTTTTCAATTTGTTAATGTGGTGTATTACATTGATTGATTTGCGGATATTGAAGAATCCTTGCATCCCTGGGATAAAGCCCACTTGATCATGGTGTATGATCTTTTTAATGTGTTGTTGGATTCTGATTGCTAGAATTTTGTTAAGGATTTTTGCATCTATGTTCATCAGTGATATTGGCCTGTAGTTTTCTTTTTTTGTGGGATCTTTGTCAGGTTTTGGTATTAGGGTGATGGTGGCCTCATAGAATGAGTTTGGAAGAGGGAGAGGGTGGGAAGATTTGGGAGAATGGCAATGAAACATATAAAATATCATGTAGGAAACGAGTTGCCAGTCCAGGTTCGATGCATGATGCTGGATGCTTGGGGCTGGTGCACTGGGACGGCCCAGAGGGATGGTATGGGGAGGGAGGAGGGAGGAGGGTTCGGGATGGGGAGCGCATGTATACCTGTGGCGGATTCATTTTGATATTTGGCAAAACTAATACAATTATGTAAAGTTTAAAAATAAAATAAAATTGGAAGAAGAAAAAAAAAAAATAAAATAAAATAAAACACAAAAAAAAAAAAAAAAAAAAAGAAATCCAGCACAATCCAATAAACTGCTTCTTGGCAGGATTGTATAAAAATCTCATTCTTACTAGAACACAAGGTCCACTAATAAGGGATATGCTTTTGTTCTGCTCACTGATGTATCATGGACTCCAAAAATGAGGGCTTGATGCATACATAGTGGTGTTTAATGAACGTTTGTTGAGGAATTTGTTCCAGCTACCTGTTGGCTGATTAGGCATGAATTCAGTCTGCATTATGCTTCCTGTGTCTGAGATTTGATTTTTGTTTTACATCCGAGGATCCCATTCTCTATTTACTCACGTCGGATTTCAGGTTTTGAAGGATTTGTTCTACCAATTTGCATATATTAGTAATGGTTTTTCATCTGTATAGGTATGTGAGTATTTTAAGTCATTAGTCAAAAATAAGTATGAGAAAAATGAATGTTACCATATTGAGTTGATACATAATTCTGGTCAAAGAAAAATGTGGAGAATGTGGTTACAGGATGGCAGTATAGGAAGACCTTGAGCTTACTTCTCCCATGGACACACCAAATCTATACCTACATATAGAGCAACTCCTGAAGAGAACCTGCAGACTGGTTGAATAGCTATTCTGCATACAAGGACCACATAGAAATGAGTAGCAAACAGATACAAGTATCTATGGAAACCCCAGCTCCAATGCAGTGACTTTCAATGGGGAGGAATATTGCTAAAGGGCCCAAGTACAGACCCACCCACCATGGGACACAGCAAAAAAACCCAAAAAACTAGCAGTTTAAAGGGCACCTAGATGATATGGGAAAGAAATCCACTTACTAATCTTATGGTTTCTGCAAAATGAGCATGGAACTGCTAGAGCCCTCTCTAGGGCTAGAGGTATCAGCAAGCAACATTGCTTGAGTCTTCCTAGGACTTCCCCTTGTCTGTGCCTGCTCCAACTGCAGCTGCCCCACCAAGGCAGCCTCAGGCACAATGCTCCCCATGAACTGCCCCCAGACCACATTCACTCTAGACCCAGCTACTTTGCTAAAGTGGCCTTGGGCACATCACTCTCCAGGGACTGCACCCAGGTCACACCACTTGAGCTTAAGATGGCCAAGCCACCAGGCACAAGTAGTCTACACAGGGCATGCTCCCACGGAAGACCACTCCTTCAAGGCCAGGAGAAGTAGCTGTTTTGCCTAATTCATACAAACAAAAAGCAAAAGTCAAACAAAATGAGAAGAGAGAGAAATATATTCTAAACAAAAGAACAAATAAAGCCCCAGGGAAAACTGGATCATAGAATGTTTGCCAAACTCAGAAAAATTAAAAAGCTGAGAGAGAACAACAAAGACTTGGAATTAAAAAAAAACATGATCATAACTAAACAATGGAAAAACTAAAATTTAAAAATATACCAGAGCAAATCAAGAGCAGATTAAAGAATGCAGAAGAATAGATATGTAATCTGGAAGATAGAGAAGAGGAAATCACCCAATCATAACAGAAAAAAAATTTTTTAAGTGAGGAGAGTTTAAGGGACCTCTGGAACAACATCAAGCACAGTATCAGTAACATTTGCAATATAGGTATACAAAAAGAGGAGAAAGGGACAGAAAAACTATTTGAAGACATAATGGCTGAAAATTTTTCTAACCTGAGAAAGAAAATAGAATCCAGGTATAGAAAGCACAGAAAAAAAAAAAAAAATCCCAAACAAGATGAACCTAAAGAAACTCACTCTAGACATTATAATTAAAATGGCAAAAGTTATGGATAACCTTAAAGTCAGCAACAGATAGACAACATATCACATACAAGGGAATCCCCTGGGAATAGCAGGATATACTACTATACAAAGTAGTATATATACTATATAAAGTGTGGAAAGGGGAAAAAATACAAAATAGTGTACTGTATCTAAGGTTATCATTCAGAATTGAAGGAAAGATGAGGCAATTCACAGACAATCAAAATTTAAAGCAGTTCATAAGCATTAAAAGAGCTTAACAAGAAATGTCAAAGGGTCTTCTGTAAGTGGAAAAGAAAAGGCCACAACTAGAAATAAGAAAATATATGAAAGGAAAAATCTCACTGGTAAAGGCAAATATATAGTAGAAACAGTGGATCAGCCACTTAAAAAGCAAGTATACATTAAAAGACAAAAGTTACACAATTAACTATAACTACAGCATGTAGTTAAGGGATACACAAGATAAAAAGATGTAAGATATGCCATCTAAACAAAATTTGGGACAGCATAAAATACAGTGTTTCTAGAATGCCTTCAAACTTCAGTGTTGTTGTTCAGTCGCTCAGTCATGTCTGACTCTGCAATCCCATAGGCTGTAGCCCACCAGGCTCCTCTGTCCATGGAATTCTCCATGCAAGAATACTAGAGTGGGATAGCCATTCCCTTCTCCTGGGGATCTCCCCAACCCAGGGACTGAAATCAGGTCTTCTGCATTGCAAGCAGATTCTTTATCAGCTGAGCCACCAGGGGAGCCCAGTGACTTAACAGCTTAAAATAGATGGGTATATATACAGATCAATATATAAGAACCTCAGAATAACTGGACACACAGAAAGTAACGAGAAAGAAATCCAAACACAACACTAAAGGAAACCATTAGGCTGTAAATGAAGAGAATAAAAAATAGAAAAGAACTACAAAAACAACCAGAAAACAAGTAACAAAATGGCAATAAGTACATACCTATCACTTTTATTTTAAACCTAAGTGATCTAAATGCTCCAATCAGAAAATTAAGGTAGCTAAATGGATAAAGGAAAACAAGACTAATCTACACGCTACTTATAAGAGACTCACTTAATATCTAAAGACAAAAACAGACTGAAAGTAAAAGATGGGAAAAAAACATACTCCATGCAAAATGAAAGCTTGGGTTGCAACACTCATATCAGGTAAAATAGACTTTATAACAGATTATAACAAAAAACAAGGAAGGGCACTATATAATGATAAAGTAGTCAATCCAACAAGATAATGTAACAATTATAAACATTTATGAACCCAACATAGGAGCACCTAAATATATAAAGCAAATATTAACCAATAAAGAGAGACATAAACATCAAAGTTGCTCAGTCATATCCAACTCTTTGCGACCCAACAGACTATACAGTCCATGGAATTCTACAAGCCAGAATACTGGAGTGGGTTGCCTTTCCCTTCTCCAGAGGATCTTCCCAACCCAAGGATCGAACCTAGGTCTCCTGTGTTGTGGGCAGATTCTTTACCAGTATGGCACTTTATTACCCCACTTACATTAATGAATAGATCATCCAGACAGAATTTCAATAAGCCAATGCTAGCATTAAATAACATGTTAAATCAAATGGAGTTAATAGATATTTTTAGAACATCATCCAAACACAGCAGATTACATATACTTTTCAAGTGCATGTTGAACATTCTCCAAAACTGATCACATATTAGGCCACAAGATAAATCTCAATAAATACAGAAAGATTAAAATTGCATCAAGCATCTTTTTTGGCCATAACAGTATGAAACTAGAAATCAAATTCAAGGAAATTGGAAAAACACAAACATTTGGATACTAAACAACTTGATTATTTATTATAACCATGAGTTACTGAGCAAATCAAAGAGGAAATTAGAAAAATATCTTGAGACAAGTGAAAATAGAAACACAATGGTCCAAACTCTATGGGACAAAGTAAAAGCAGTCCTAAGAGGAAGTTTCAGAGAGAAACAACCCTAGCTGAGAAAACAAATATCTCAAATAAGCTACCTATCTGTCATTTAAAGTAAAGAAGAATGAACAAAATCCAAAGTTATTAGAAAGAATGATATAAGATCAGAGCAGAAATAAATAAAATAGAGGCTAAAAAATAAACAGTAGAAAAGATTAATAAACTGAGTCAATTGTTTTAAATGATAAAATCAACAAACCATTAACCAGGCTCATGAAGAAAAAAAGAGCCCAAATAAATAAATCAGATAAGAGAAGTTATTGACACCACAGAAATACAAAGGATCATAAAAGATTACTATGACCAATTATACATCAATAAAATGGACAACAGAGAAAAAAGGATAAATTCCTAGAAACACATCCTCTACAATTGAATCATGATGAAATAGAAAATCTTAATAGATTGATTACTGGTAACAACATTGAATCAGTAATCAAACCCCCTCCCACACACACACAAAGAAGTTCAGAACCAAATGGCTATACAAGTTAATTCTACCAAATTTAGAGTTAACACCTGTTATTCTCACATTATTACACAAAATGAAAGAAGAAGGAATATTTCTAAATTTATTTCACAAGGCCAACATAACCCTGATATTAAAACCATTCAAAGATACTACAACATGAGAAAATTACAAGCCAATGCTCACTGATGAACATAGATGTCAAATCCTCAACAAAATAGAAACAAAGTGAATCAACAATACATTAAAAGTATGATATTCCTTGATCAAATGAGATCTATTCCAGCGAGGCAAGCATGGTTTAGTATCTGTAAATCAACCAATGGGATGCGTCACATTGCAAAGATAAATTAAGGATAAAAATCATATGATCATGACAAAACAAAGGGTAAAATTCATTTGATCATGTCAATAGATGCAGAAAGAGCATTTGAAAAAATTCAGCATCCATTTATGCTAAAAACACTCTCTCAACAAAGTGGGTATCGAGGAAACTTATTTCAAATTAATAAAGGCCATATAAAACAAACTCACAGCTAACATTATACTCAATGGTGAAAAGCTGAAAACTTTTCCTTTAAGAATAGGAAAAAAGAGAAGCCTGCTCACCCTTGGCACTTTCATTCAACACAGTATTGGATGTCCTAGACATAGCAATCAAACAAACAAAGAAATTAAAGGTATTCAAATTGGAAAGGAAAATGGGCAGTATTTGCAAATGGCATGATACTATATACAGAAACCCAAGACTCCACCAAAAAAGTATTAGAACAATAAATAAACTCAGTAAAGTTGCAAGATTCAAAACTGATATACAGAAATCTCTGGCATTTCTATAAACTAGTACAAACTATGTAAAAGAGAAATGAAGGAAATGATCTAATTTACTATTGCATCAAAATAATAATACTTAGGACTATATTTAAACAAAGAATACAGTTCTTAAACCTGTACTCTGAAAACTCGAAGACCTTGTGGAAAGAGACTGAAAATGACACAAATAAATGGAAAGATTTACCATGCTCATCGAATGCAAGAATTAATATTAAAGTGTCCATACTACCCAAAGCAAACTACAGATTCAATACAATCTCTCAGAATACCAATGTCATTTTTCATAGGACTATAATAAATCATTCTAAAATTTGAATGGAACTACAAAAGACTGAAAATAGTTACAGACTTTTGAAAAAGAACAAAGCTGGAAGTATCACTCTTCCAAGCTTGAAATCAAACCACAAAGCTACAGTAATTAAAACCATGTCGAACTTGCGCAAAGAGACACATATGAATGGAAGAGAATAGAGTCCAAAACTAAACTCACGGTCATATGATTAATTAATCTACAACGGACAGAAGAATCAAGAATATACAATGGGGAAAAGACTGTCTCTTCAATAAATGGTATTAGGAAAAGTGGACGGCTATATGCAAAAGAATGAAATTAAATCACTTTTCATATATCATATAAAAAAATAGACTCAAAACTGAGTTAAAATCTTAAATGTAATTCCTGAAACCATAAAATTTCTAGAATAAAACATAGGCAGTATCCTCTTTGACATCAGTCTCAGCAATATTTTTTTAGATGTGTCCCCTCAGGCAAGAGCAACTAAAGCAAAAATAAACAAATGAAACTATATCAAGCTAAAAGAGCTTTTATACAGTAAAGAAAATGACCAATAAAATGAAAGGCAATCTACTAACTGGGAGAAGATATTTATAAATGATATATTCAATAAGGGTTTGATATTCAAAACATATAAAGAACTCATATAACTCAATATCAAAAAACAGAAACCAACCCAATTTAAAAATGAGTGAAGAACCTGAATAGACATATAGTGTGTATAGTCAAAAATATTGTAGCAACTTTATATGGTAACAGATGGTAACTGCTTGTATTGTGAAAGTTGAACAACGTATAAAGCTATTGAATCACTGTTATATACCTGAAACTAATATTGTATGTAAACTTTAATATCATATGTAAACTATAAATACTATAATTATAATACAAACTATAATATTGCTCTGGAGTAGGCAATGGCAAGCCACTCTAGTATACTTGTCTGGAGAATCCCATGGACAGAGGAGCCTGGAGGGCTACAGTCCATGGGGTCACAAAGAGTCAGACACGACTGAAACGACTTAGCATGCCTGCATGCATAATATTGCTAATTATAATTCAATTAAAAAGCAAGAAATGTAGTCAATAGGCTCTGTTGCCTTGTCATGAGTAAATATATGATTCCTATTAAATAGACTTTTTGAAGTAATGAGACTCATGGATTTTGCTACTTAGATGACTTTGTGAGCTTTTCAGTCTATGTCAGTGAATCAGAAACAGTATACATATGAAAATATATATTTTATATATATATATACACACCCAGGTATTTATATGTATATATATTATTTTTTCATATATGCATACATTTATGTACTTATACATACTAGATTTTACTAGTTTGTTTTTTTTTTTAACACAGAGAGAACAGGGAAGTTACATGCAGTGTTTTCTTTGCCATCAAGGAGAACAGGAGTTCATAAAATATCAATAATAAAATAAGCCATAAATGTGGTCTAGTATTAAAATAATTAGCATCCCAATGATATAATGACAATGGTAAAACACTTAAACTTTATTTACATCAATACCTATTATCAAGTCAGGTTTATTGAAGATAAAGTAAAGAGCGCTGAGTTTCACAAAATTCCCAGTAATTGATAATACCATGTCAGAAAGCCTCTAGAATAGATTGACTGCACACAAGTATACAAAACACAATCAGATTAAAATATCAGATCACAGAGATCTTATTCTAGTATTATTGGTCAAAATAAATAAAATATGTTTACTGAGCAAAAACTATGAGCCAAATCTCTATTAGAGTTTATGGGGAATAAATAATGAATAGATACCATTGTCTCAATCTGAAGATGGGTATAATTTGATTGAGGAGACAGAAAGTCATGCATGAAGAATGTAGTGCTGTCTTCCCCACTATAGTTTCTCCTGACACTCTCTTTGTCAGCTATTCATATCTATATCTACATGAGGTTCCCTCTCTCCATTCACTACTTAGTTAAAACCTATCCCTTCCCTTTTCTGTCTAACTGGTGTAGCCTTTTCAGTTCAACTCTTAATGACATCAGTATGGGGGACCTAAAACTCATATCTGATCATGCCACTTCCTTGCCTAAAACATTTCAATGCCTATCTCTTCAGTAATTCCTTAGGATTGACATAAGACCTTTGAAAACTTAGTTCCTCTCTTATCTACAAAATAATTGCCTAAG
Organism: Bos indicus; assembly: GCF_029378745.1. Taxonomy (NCBI): domain Eukaryota; kingdom Metazoa; phylum Chordata; class Mammalia; order Artiodactyla; family Bovidae; genus Bos; species Bos indicus. Next base: position 35,371,502 of record NC_091770.1, read on the forward strand.
GTTCCTCATTTTCCTTTTTGTGAATCTTATTTCACCCATTACTGTTTGTTTAGCTATGGCATATATATCCTGTTGCTTTCCGGATGGCCCTAGTGGTAAAGAATCTGACTGCAAATGCAGGAGACGCAAGAGAAACAGGTTCAATTCCTGTGTCAGGAAGATCCCCTAGAGAAGGAAATGGCAGCTCTCTCCAATATTCTTGCCCAGAAAATTCCAGGGACAGAGGAGCCTGGAGGGCTACAGTCCATGGGGCTGCAAAGAGTCAGACATGACTGAGAGACTAAGCACAGAACAACATGCGTGAAATAGATAACTAATGAGAACCTACTGTATAACACAGGAAAAAAAAAAAGGTATAGGACATATATTAACCTTAAAAACACATTCCAATATACTTTAAGTGCTGACAAGTGCAGTATTTGATTCCACTTATACAAGATACCTAGAACAGTCAAGCTCATAGAATCAGAAAGTACATTGATAGATGCCAGGAGCTAGGGGCTGGGAGTGGAATGGGGAGTTAGTGGGGGAGGGGGTTAGAATGGGGAGTTAGTGTTTAATGGGGACAGAGTTTCAGTTTAGGAAGGGGATAAATTCAGGAGATAGATGATGGTGGGAGCTATGCAACAATGTGAATGTACTTGGTGTCACTGAACTGTACAGGTAAATATGGTTAAAATAATGTTTTATATTTTGTGACTTTTATCACAATAAAAAAATTTAAAAGAAATCAGACTAGTCAATTAACATTAAAATCTTTGAATAGAAACCTTGACAGTCCTAATATAAGAAAAACTCTTTATCAATTATGAGCTGTAATCTCAACTTTACCTCCAGCAGGGGGCCTGACATGTCCTTCCTCAGAGAATTTTCCACCTATTAACAACTTGAAGGACCACAGGACAGAGACTCACCCGACAGTATTTCAGAGATGTAAACAGGGCGAATGACATAAAAAAATCAGATGAATGATGCCCACCATGCCCTGCATGTAGAGAAAAATCTCAGGAACAAAGGGATGTAGGGTTAGAAGCTTCAAACTGACAGGATTATATTTTTCATCCTGATAAGGGGGCAGGGCATTGCACAGCCTTGGGACACCCATTGTACAACATGGCCCACCTGCATGGCTTGCCTGGAGTTGTGCACTGCACAGGAGCTGGCAAGGACTCTGGGAAAGGTACTCAAATACATACTCCTTTTGATAATAGAAAAGAAGCTTTCAGAAATCCCATTTCTGGCATTTACCTGAGATCACTGAAATCAGGATCTCAAAAAGATATTACATCACTCCCATGTTCACTACAGCAGGAGTCACAATAGCCAAGATGCAGAAACAACTTTGATGTCCTTAAACAGATGAATGGACAAAGAAAACATTGTGTGCGTGTACAAGAGAATGTTATTCAGCCTTTGAAAAAATGGTAATTCTTTAACATGTGACAGTACATATGAACTTTGTGGACATTATGCTAAGTAAAATAAGCCCATCACAGAAAAACACATGCCGCATGATTCCACTTACATAAAGTATCTAAAATAATCAAATGCATAGAATCAAAGTGCGAATGGTGGTTGCAGGGGAAGGGGAAAACGAGAAGTTACTAATCAATAGGCATAGAATTTTAGTTAAGTAAGATGAATACATCCTAGAGATTGTCTCTACAACACTGTGCCTAGAGTTAACTATACTGTATTGTCCCTGGTGGCTTAGAGGGTAAAGCGTCTGCCTGCAATGCGGGAGACCCGGATTCAATTCCTGGGTCGGGAAGATCTCCTGGAGAAGGAAATGGCAACCCACTCCAGTACTCTTGTCTGGAAAATCCCATGAACAGAGGAGCCTGGTAGGCTACAGTCTACGGGGTTACAAAGAATCGGAAGCAAGTGAGCGACTTCACTTTCATTGTACACTTAAACATTGGTTAAGAGCTGTATCTCAAGTGTTCATGTGTTTAGTCGCTCAGTCGCATCCGACTCTTTGCGACCCCATGGATTGTAGCCCGTCAGACTCCTCTGTCCATGGGGATTCTCCAGGCAAGAATACTGGAGTGGGTTGCCATGCCCTTCCCAGGGGATCTCCCCAAGCCAGGGATTGAACCCAGGTCTCCTGCATTGCAGGTGGATTCTTTACCATCTGAGCCACCAGGGAAGCCAGGTGTTCAAACTGCAATTTTGAAAATTTAACTTCTATCTCTTGAGGCTATAAATGCAAATCCTTACCTGCTACACTTCAGTACTAAAATGATTTTTTAACTGTTCTGATTAGACTGTGACATCATAAAATCACTATACACTGTGGACTACAAATGGGCCCAGTCACTGCTGCTGAGAGCTGTAAGCCTCCGCCAACCACAAAGCTGACTTCCAGGCAGGTCATGCCACTTGGACAGAATGAGAGCACAGTATCAAAAGTAAGTAGACATAGCTTAAGTGTGTGTCCAAACACAATATTGGACCCATCACCACTGGAAGGAAACAATGGTACTAATTTTTTCCATCAGCTCCAAGAAACTGACACGCTATGTTGGTTTGCTGTGACCGAGGGGCTGCTGCTGCTGCCGTTTAGTTGCTAAGTCATGTCTGACCCTCTGTGACCCCCATAGACTGTAGCCCGCCAGGCACTTCTGGGCATGAAATGCTCCAGGCAAGAATACTAGAGTGGATTGCCATTTCCTGCTCCAGGGGATCTTCCCCACCCAGGGATCCAACCCATGTCTCCTGCTTGGCAGGCAGATTATTTACCACTGAGCTACATGGAAAGCCTCATGACCCAGGAAAGAGATATGCAAAACACCCATGTTTATTTGAACTGACTCTGAAACTCCGTTTCCAGTCATTTAGCAAGTCTAGCTCAGCAGTCTGCCGTGGAGCATCAGTACTGGATTGTTCCTCAATCTCGTCACGCCTCCCTGTGACTTGTCCTCCCAGTGCACTCTGCAGAGGCTGCTGTCTCCTCTCCTATTTCCTATTCCTGGGCTGCTGGATCTGTTACTTGAAACAGAATGAGAAACAGCTGATTTGCTATCTTTTCTCTCTTTAAAGGCACTTCAAAGTCATTACTTTATGGAAGCTACCATATAAATCTCCTCTCCTGTTATTCTTCTGAGTATCTTCTCCTTTAACTTTCTGTATGTCCTTTCCTAATCTTCCATACTATGTTGAAAAGTAGCCTCTCCTGATAATGTGCTATTGATGGATCTGCACTAGTCTATTCCCAGCCCCTTATAAATCTTCCTTGGAACAATAAAAGTATTCATAAGATCATTTCCTGAATATATTAAATTTAATCTAAAATTGAACTCATTTCTCCATTTGCATCAATCTATGTCTTCAAGTTTAAAAACATTTCAATTTAACTGCCTCCACAAAATGGCAATAAGAAATATCATTATCCCTAGCATTATCCCTAGATGGATGTGATGTTTCAATATTTTTTTTTACATTAATAAACTCTTCCAAGTTATGGCTAAATAATCTTTTCTAAATTTCAATTATTTTGGACCTCAAATTTTCTATTATATGTCTTTACTCTTATTATGTTTTAATGCCGTGTTCAGCATTCTGTTTTCTCACAGCTATATGTTCATATACATTCTTAATTGTACTTTTCTCTTTTAAAACACTGAAAGCATTATTTTTGCACAAGTACAATAGAAAGGGTGATACAGAGCTTTCTCATTAGCTTGATTTTTTTATCCTTGTGCTTTTACAAATTAGCTTGAACTTAAAATTCCATGTTTAATAAATTAACCAAAAAAAATTTTAAATCTTATTGGCATAAGACACTCAGAGGTATTTGTTTTAAATGGATAATAGCATGTAAGTAATTCCTAGTTCTTTAAGAGGAGAAAAAAGGTAACCAATCAACTAAATTATATGACATCCTATAATTTTTCCTTCAACTACTTAAGTAAAGCCACTGATATTGATATATATTTTAAGGCTTACTGCTGAAATGGTTGTTTTAGAGGAATAAAATTCCATAAGTTCTTCTATTTTTCCTTCACTATACATTAATTATTAACCAGAGTCATACAGTGTTAAAGAACATAAGCTTGAAGCTAGATGTGCCTGAATCTGTCAGCTCTCTCTCTTACTAGCTATTTGAAACTATAAGTATAAATCAACCTTAACTTTAGTTTTTTATCTATGAAATGAGAAAATGGTAGTACCTACCTTCTTAGATTACTGAAAGGATTAAATGAAATGATTTATGCAATGAAATATTATATATACTAAGTAATAAATACTAATTTAAAATTTTATTTTCCTAAATTAATTTCAAAGCATGGCTTCCAAAATATTTTAAATATATATTGAAAATTAGTAATGGAGGGCTAATTTTTACAGTGATAATTTTAGCAACATTAGGGTTTCCGTTTTTAAAAATCCACCACATTAAGGACAGTATGACTTTCATTTAAGTATTATTTTGCCTTTCACTACTTCTAATGTCAAATATGCTATTCAGTTTTACATCTTTCAGCAAATTTTGCTGCAAGCCACCATAGCCAGAAACATACAATCAACCTTTCACTCTTACCAACCACATATTAGTGGCTCAGCATAAATTAGACACAGATTTAATAAGATAATTTTTAGTTGAATTACTATGACATCCTTTTAAAATCCAAAGCTGATCTCAGAGTGAATCACTTTATAGTTTCCAGGACATTTTATTCCATATTTACAAACTTCACTGCTATGTAATTGAAGTCATTTTAATAACAAATATTGCTGGACAGGTTTTAAACCAGTTTTCTATCAGTGTTTTCACTTGGTGCTATCACTGAGAAATAATTGATGTTTTAGGGCCATCCACTATCTCAATTTCAGATTTTGAAAAATGTTAACACATAGCACTATATGAAGTGCTATACAAAGGTGATAATGTTTCTATGACTATAATTTTAAAGTCTCTTCTTCATTAATAAATACCAACTTTGAAGTTCCTTCTGTTCTGCATATTACTAATTTGATCTTGCTCATCTTATGACGTCAAATTATTGCTACCTGACTGTAAACAATTGTTGTTCCCTGTTATCAACTTGACATATTAATGATGCTCTGTCATTATAAAAGTTCATAACTAAAGCTCCAGAAGTATAAGAATTTTGTCTTAGTTCACTGCTTTGTCCCTAGCATCTAAAACAATGCCTAACATATAGTAAGTACTCAGTAAATGTGCATTAAATAAAAATTGTTCCTCTAGTTTATATGAGTTCAAATACCATGTCTTCCTCCAAGTGGAAATTCATCACTACCAGTATTTAGAAATATGTTTAGTATTCAGTCCCTCAGGCTTAGAAGTTCATAGTGATTTTTCCAGTTAAAAGAAAATAAATATAATTATTTAATTTTTGGCCACCAAAGAAGTAATATTAATAGTTTATGGGTTTATCTAGCGTGTGAGATGAGTGCAATTGTACAGTAGTTTGAGCATTCTTTGGCATTGCCTTTCTTTGGGATTGGAATGAAAACTGACCTTTTCCAGTCCTGTGGCCACTGCTGAGTTTTCCAAATTTGCTGGCATATTGAGTGCACCACTTTCACAGCATCATCTTTCAGGATTTGGAATAGTTCAACTGGAATTCTATCACCTCCACTAGCTTTGTTCGTAGTGATGCTTTCTAAGGCCCACTTGACTTCACATTCCAGGATGTCTGGCTCTAGGTCAGTGATCACACCATCGTGATTATCTGGGTCATGAAGATCTTTTTTGCACAGTTCTTCTGTGTATTCTTGCCATCTCTTCTTAATATCTTCTGCTTCTGTTAGGTCCATACCATTTCTGTCCTTTATCGAGCTCATCTTTGCATGAAATGTTCCTTTGGTATCTCTGATTTTCTTGAAGAGATCTCTAGTCTTTCCCATTCTGTTGTTTTCCTCTATTTCTTTGCATTGATCACTGAAGAAGGCTTTCTTATCTCTGCATTCAGATGTTTATATCTTTCCTTTTCTCCTTTGCTTTTCGCTTCTCTTCTTTTCACAGCTATTTGTAAGGCCTCCCCAGACAGCCATTTTGCTTTTTTGCATTTCTTTTCCATGGGGATGGTCTTGATCCCTGTCTCCTGTACAATGTTATGAACCTCATTCCATAGTTCATCAGGCACTCTATCTATCAGATCTAGGCCCTTAAATCTATATCACACTTCCATTGTATAATCATAAGGGATTTGATTTAGGTCATACCTGAATGGTCTAGTGGTTTTCCCTACTTTCTTCAATTAAAGTCTGAATTTGGCAATAAGGAGTTCATGGCCTGAGCCACAGTCAGCTCCTGGTCTTGTTTTTGCTGACTGTATAGTAAAGTAATGCTCAAATTCTCCAAGCCAGGCTTCAGCCATCCTTGAACCGGGAACTTCCTGATGTTCAAGCTGGTTTTAGAAAAGGAAGAGGAACCAGAGATCAAATTGCCAATATATGCTGAATCATCGAAAAAGCAAGAGAGTTCCAGAAAAAACATCTATTTCTGCTTTATTGACTATACCAAAGCCTTTGACTGTGTGGATCACAATAAACTGTGGAAAATTCTGAAAGAGGTGGGAATACCAGACCACCTGATCTGCCTCTTGAGAAATTTGTATGCAGGTCAGGAAGCAACAGTTAGAACTGGACATGGAACAACAGACTGCTTCCAAATAGGAAAAGGAGTACGTCAAGGCTGTATATTGTCACCCTGTTTATTTAACTTCTATGCAGAGTACATCATGAGAAACGCTGGACTGGAAGAAACACAAGCTAGAATCAAGATTGCCAGGAGAAATATCAATAACCTCAGATATGCAGATGACACCACCCTTATGGCAGAAAGTGAAGAGGTACTAAAAAGCCTCTTGATGAAGGTGAAAGTAGAGAGTGAAAAAGTTGGCTTAAAGCTCAACATTCAGAAAACGAAGATCATGGCATCCGGTACCATCACTTCATGGGAAATAGATGGGGAAACATTGGAAACAGTGTCAGACTTTATTTTTCTGGGCTTCAAAATCACTGCAGATGGTGACTTCAGCCATGAGATTAAAAGACGCTTACTCCTTGGAAAGAAAGTTATGACCAACCTAGATAGCACATTGAAAAGCAGAGATATTACTTTGCCAACAAAGTTCCGTCTAGCCAAGGCTATGGTTTTACAGTGGTCATGTATGGATGTGAGATTTGGACTGTGAAGAAGGCTGAGCACTGAAGAATTGATGCTTTTGAACTGTGGTGTTGGAGAAGACTCTTGAGAGTCCCCTGGACTGCAAGGAAATCCAACCAGTCCATTCTGAAGGAGATCAGCCCTGGGATTTCTTTGGAAGGAATGATGCTAAAGCTGAAACTCCAGTACTTTGGCCACCTCATGCAAAGAGTTGACTCATTGGAAAAGAGTCTGATGCTGGAGGGATTGGGAACAAGAGGAGAAGGGGACGACAGAGGATGAGATGGCTGGATGGCATCACTGACTCGATGGACATGAGTCTCAGTGAACTCTGGGAGTTGGTGATGGACAGGGAGGCCTGGCGTGCTGCGATTCATGGGGTCGCAAAGAGTTGGACACGACTGAGCGACTGATCTGATCTGATCTGATGGGTTTATCTTAAAGACTTACTGGATATCTGACACTTTAAAAAGAGTGGGTGCATTGAAAATGGTAAAGCTTGAGTAAAATACATTAAAGAACTCCTAAGAGACACATACCATACTTAACTATTGGGAGACTCAATATTGTTAAAGTTTTCACCAACCTGACTTATAGAGTTAATGCAATTCCACCAACCTCCCCTCAAAATTTCTGTAGACACTTTTAATAAATTTTACAAGTTGATTCTAGTATTTGTATGGAAATGAAAAGAATGAGGAGTACTAAAATAATTATAAAACTGAACAACATGGAGGACTTATGTTACTTGATTTCAAGACATACCCATAAAGCTATAATGATCAAGACTGTGTGGTATTGGCATAACGATATAGAGAGCGCGCAAAGGAATAGAATAAAGCATTCAGAAATAAACTCACACCTGTATGATAACTGATTTTCAACAAAGGTAGAAAATTGTTCAATAAAGAAAGGATAGTATTTTCAACATTTAGCAATGAAGTAATTTTGAAAAAAATGAACTTTGATCATCACCCATATCCAAAGATTAACTCAGTGTTCACTATAGTCCTAAGTCTATGGACCAAAAGTATAAATTGTCTAGAAGAAAACATAAAAGAAAACTTTCATGATGCTGGGATAGGCTAGATTTCCTATGTAGTCCTGGAGAAGGACAGATCATAAAAGAAAAGAATTGATAAATTAGACCTCATTCAAAAAGAAGAAGAAAAAGAAACACATTAGAAAATGAAAAGCTACAAAGTAAAAGAAAATGATCACATTACATGTGACAGATACTTGAATCCAAACTATAAAAAGAGCTCTTACTATTTGATAAGAATACAACTAACCAATTAAAAATAGGCAAAATTTGAATAAACACTTATCAAAGAAAATACATAAAAAGATACTCAACATCATTAATCATCAGGTAAATGTGTATTAACACTACCGTGAGACACTACTAAACACACATCAGAGTTACTAAAATTAAACTTTCTGACAACAGTAAGGACTGATGCCTTATGCATTGCCAGTGGGAATGCAAAATGACATCACCACTTTAGAAAGCAGTTTGGTAGTTACTCAAATAATTAAAAATATAGTTACCATATACAACTCAGCAATCCTTTTCCTAAGCATTGACCAAAAAAATACCTATGCTCAAATAAGATTTATACCTAAATTTTCATAGCAACTCTAACAGCCCCAAACTGGAAACATCCTAAATGTCCATCATTAGGAGAATGAGCTTTTTATTTTCATATACAATAGAATACTACTTAGAAACTTGAAGCACCTATTGAACAAAATCACAGCACAAATAAGCCTAAAAATGTTCTGCTAAGTGGTGGCCCAGACTGTAAAGAATCTGCCTGCAATGGGAGAGGTGCGGTTTCTATCTCTGGGTTGGAAAGATCCCCTGCAGAAAAGAATGGCAACCCACTCCAGTATTCTTGCCTGAAAAATTCCATGGACAGAAGATCCTGGCGGGCTACAGTCCCTGGGGTCACAAACAGTCGAACGCGACTGAGCAACTAACACTTTCACAAGTAAAAGAAGCCAGATACCAAAGATTGCATAGTATAAATTGCTTAGATGAATCTCTAGAGAAAACAAATACTACTAAAAGAAATAATGTAGGCACAGAGGGATTTTTGCAGAGCTGACTGTTTGGAAAAGACTCTGATGATGGGAAAGACTGAGGGGCAAGAGGAGAAGGGGGCAACAGAGGATGAGATGGTTGGATGGCATCACTGACTCAATGGACATGGATTTGAGCAAACTCAGGGAGATAGTGAAGGATAGGGAAGTCTGGCATGCTGTAGTCCATGGGGTCATAAAGAGTTGGACATGATTTAGCTGAATAACAAAGAGGGATTGAATCAGAAGGGACACAAAGTAACTCTTTGAAGTGATGGATATATTCCACACTTCTATTGTGCTGATGATTTCCTTCCTGTGCAAATTTTCCCAAAATTTATCTAAATGTGCACTTTAAATGGGTACATTGTATATCATGTAAATTATATCTCAATAAATTGAGTTTTAGACGGGGTTAGTACAAGCATTATTGCTTATCAGTGTACCACAGTCATTAAGAAAAAGGGCTTTAGCTTTAAATCGGATCAGATTTGAGTTAGAGTGACATCCGTAAAAGTTGTGTGGCCTTGAGCATGTTAGTTAATGTTTTTAAATACAGATAATAGTAGATATCACACACATCTGTGGCAAATACAGAATGATATCACCATAAATGTACCTGGCATTGTCATTTACAGTTCATAAATATATCAATAATAATGCTATTATTATCCTCATCAACTAAAAGCCGTCAGGAAATCTAAAATGAAGCTTGACAGTTTGCATTTTATCAGTGGCAATAAATACTGTCAGTTCTTTTCTTTGAAAAAAAATAAAAATAAAAAATAAAAAAATAAAACCTTCATACCTTCTATATTATCACTCTTCTCATGACAGGAGTAATAGTATTTCTACTCAGTGAATGTATGAGTGTCAGACACTTTTTGGATTAAAATTTTGTATTCTGGAGCTATTTTCTAAAGTCACGCAATCTGATTTCCAGTCTATGGAAATCACTCCTGAATCACATTACAATAGTTCCACTTTTTAACTTAAACTCCTCATACTAGAATTTTCTAATTTCCCAATTACACTTATGATCAAATGCCACCCACTTTGAGAAAAGCCAAACTTAAATTTACATTATCATGAACTGTCAAATTGGGGAACTCATAAAAGATGGCAAATGCACAAATAAGTGCATTTTTATTTCTGCCTCCATATTTTCTTTGGTGAAAATTAAGAGCGAGATAAGTTTGCAGTTAGAGCTCCATGTTCTTTAATGATTCTGGAATACAAATCCTCTTCTAATCTAGTCTCCATAATTATTCATAAGTTATGAAGAGCTGACTCAAGATTTACCTGATTAAAGAAGTCTCCCCTGATTCAACTCTTATAGTATCCCAAATGACACAGGAATTTATTTCTCCATTTGTTTCTGTGATTTCAAATATTCAGTGTGCTGCTCAGCCTCTCTATTACAGGATGACTCTTGAAAAAGACCACAGGGAATCTTATGTCTTAATGGAAATTATGTCTGTAGGGCATCTGTTTCCAGCTGGAGGTAGGTGGAGGTACTGATTTTAAAGATAGAATTAATTAGTGGTTGAAGCATTTAAGTAAATTGAAGCCAATTTGAGTCAAAATAATGTTTGCACCTGGATTAAATACAGTAAATCCCCTATATATAAACCTTCAAGTTGCAAATTTTCAAAGATGCAAATGTGCCCCTATATGCCAGCTATTGTATTGCACTACTGTACTTTTTAAGGTACTGTACTATAAGATTAAAATGTTTTCTGGATTTTTTTGTGTGTTATGTATTGTTTGTGTGAAATGTATTATAAACCTATTACAGTACAGTTCTATATAGCCAATTCTGTCAGTTGGGTACTTAGGCTAACTGTATTGGACTTACAAATTGAACTTATGAAGGCACTCTCAGAACAGAACTCATTCATATGTAGAGACTTACTGCACTTGACTTTCTCAACTAAGATGTCCTTCAGTAGATGAAAAGATACACACTGTGGCAAATTTGTCTAATGGAATACTATTTAGCAATAATCAGGAATGAGTAATCAAGCCGTGCAAAAAATGAATGGATCTTAAATGCATGTTGTTAAGAGAAAAAAGAAAGCCACTTTCTCCACTTCTTTGAAAAGGTGACACAGTACATGATTCCATTTATATGATATTCTAGAAAAGGAGAAACCATAGAGTTGTGAATGGATCAGTGAATTTGTGAATTGTGAATGGATCCCAAAGAATTTGGGAAGAAGAGATTTGAAAAGATGAAGCACATGGGGATATTTTTAGGTAAATAAATGGCTGAATACATACATGGGAGAAACAAACAAGTTTCCCATGCAGGAGAATTCCCACTAATTTATGTACAAACGTCATCCATCCTCAAAGAGGTAGAACATAGCTTCTCATTCCTTAAGTATGGGCTGAAGTAACGACTTCCTTCCAAAGAGTATACTATGAAAATGAGTGAGAAGAGCAACTATGAATGAAAATAATAAACACTACCTGAGCAAGTTAGTCAAATTAACAACAACAGTGATGAGTCATGGTGATAGCATACATTCTTGATGTGATGTGATAAAAATGACATTTGATTACTATGATCTTACTTCCAAAAACTCATTAGCCAGTTGGATTTATTTTTATGCTATTTTTCCACTAGAAGATTAAGAAAAGAAATGAATCAAATTATGACACTAAAAACTATTTCCTGTTACTATAACAATATTCTCTTATTGACAGTGCCACAGATCTTAGATATTAATAGTTATAGGCTTTTGGTCACAAAATAAATGAGAAAAAATTTTTGGAAAACTTAAAAATAAAATAATAAAGTTTTTAGAATTTTCTAGTTCTCTCTCCTTTCTCCCTTACATATCATCTCCATTATACTAGCTTCCTTTTTCTGAAGCAAAATTTTTATATTTATTCTCTTGCTTAAAAGCTTTCATGCTTCTCCATTGCCATTATACAAAACAGTACTTTGACAGGGATTCAAAGTCCTCTATAATCTGGCTTGGTTGTGAGTTGAATTATATCCTCCAAAAAGGTATGTTCAAGTCCTAAATGCAGATTCCTGTGAATGTGACGCTATTTAGAAGTGGGACATTTCCACATGTAATCAAGTTGAGATGAGGTCATACTCAATTATTACATGCCCTAATTCAATCAATGGTGTTCTTGTAAGAAAAGAGAAATTTAGACACAGACGCAGATGCAGGGAGAACTCCATGTGACTATGGAGACAGAGATTGCAGTGATGCATCTACAAGCCAAGAAACATCAACAACAGCAACCAACAGAAGCAAGGAAGAGGGAAGGATGGATTCCTCCCTAGAGTTTTCAGAGAAATCAAGGTCCTTACTAACACTTGGACTTCCCTGGTGGCTCAGACGGTAAAGTATCTGTCTACAATGTGGGAGACCTGGGTTTGATCCCTGGGTCGGGAAGATTCCCTGGAGAAGGAAATGGCAACCCACTCTAGTACTCTTGCCTAGAAAATCCCACAGATGGAGGAGCCTGGTGTCCATGGGGTTGCAAAGAGTTGGACACGACTGAGCAACTTCACTTTCACTAACACTTTGATTTCAGTCTTCTAGCATCTAAAACTGTGAAATAATACATTTCTACTATTCTAAGCTTTCCAAGTTTATGGAAGTCCTAGGAAATTAATATATGTTCCAAATCAACTCTCCAATCACATCTCACAAATGGCATAATTTCCTGGTATTTTAAGACTGAGTAATATTCCATTGTATGTATATACTACATTTACTTTATCTCTTCATATGTCAAGGCATTTAGTGTTTTTTTCCATATAAGAGTATTTCTAATTACTATAACAAGTTACAACTCTGTTTGTGCATTTTCAAGTGGTATTTTTCTCAGAGCATGTCTTCAGAGTGGCTTCTTTATCATGTACTTACAACACTTTCTGTTATTGCACATTTTTCAAAATTAGGAGTGTTGCCTGACTCCTATATTTTCCAATTAATATTTATAACCTAGGATGTCCATTTCTTTCAGACCCAGAGCTCAGCATCTGCTTAATGTCTGATTCACGTCTTTGCTCATTTATCTCTAAAAGGTTTGCTGGGCTATACATGGGAATGCAACAGTGTCATCAGAGTCCTATAGTTTCAAGAAAAAGAGAATACAAGGTGATACAGATAGAAACTGAACAAAGAGTGAGGTAATGGGTCATGTGCCAGGATGATATGAGCAGCTCTTCATATCTAAGACACTATGACTTTAATTCTTGAAGGTACTGCACTCAATTCATTGACTCCAGATAAAGGCATTGATCAGTGTCAATAAATATTTACTGGACAGCAGTTGTGTACAAAGTGCTAAAGATCATTTGTTTTAAAATAGTTTGTTCCTTCTGTATTAGACAAGGTTCTCAAGAGAACATAAAACTAGTAGGATATCTATCTATATAGATAAATATTATATAGATGTTAGATATATATCTCTATTATATAGAAATATATATTATGCCAATATGTAATCCTATATGTAATAAATCTATGCAAATAAATATATTTCTTTTATAGAGATTTATTGTGAGGAATTATCTCATGCAGTGGAGGGTAAATTCCATGATCTCCCATCTGCAGGCTGGAGACTGAGGAAAGCCAATGGTAAAATTCAGTGTAAGTTTGAAATCTTATAAATCAGGAGAGCTGTATAAATCCTCACGTGAAGACTAGAAAAGATGAGATGTCCCAGCTCAGTCAGTGAAGCAGAAATAAAGACTGAATTCCTCTTTCCTTCTGCATTCTGATCTGTTCAGGCTCTCAACAGATTGGATGATACCCACTCACATGGAGGAGAACAAACTACCGAGTCCACAGGTTTAAATGCCAGTTGCATTTAGAAATACCCTTACATACACACCCAGAAATAATGTTTTATCCAACAATCCCATGGTCAATCAAGATGACACATATAATTAATCATTATAATATTTTCAATTTATAAACCATGCAGATTTTATGATTATGGATAATCACACATTCTTTGAAAAAAAGAAGCATCATCTTTAACATGATATTCCATTTCAGGCAGTACCAAATTTATTTTCAGGTGGATTTGTACCTTTCATCTTCTAGTAAGGATCATTCTTTTGAAAGTGTAGTGTATGCTATGAATTCCCTTTTGTATTCCTATTTTTTTCTAACCAGCCAGTTTTGCTATTTCTTCACCATTCACATCATCCAAACTCATTGGGAAATCTTCCAGAGACACATTCTTCAAGATAAAGCCAAGGGCAATCACCTGGACACCTCTTTGCCAACTAATGCTGACTGAAAATAGAGCTACTAACGCTGTATCTAAAATAAAGCTCTTTCAGGTTATATCTTTCTCAGTCAAAAAAAAAATATCGGTCAAAAAAAAAAAGAACAGAAATGCTTTAAACCATGTACTGTAAAGAAGACTAGAAACCATACTCTACCAATCATAAGTCAGTTTCTAATAACATCAAGTAACCATAAACACAATAATGGAGACTTTAATGTCCTTTCTATTTCTATCCCTGTGAAACAGCCCTATCAAACTGCATTTCAAGAAAATGGATATGTTCTAACGTCCACTCCAAGCCAGTAACCACAATAATGAAATAAATTTGAAAAAAGGACCAAAGGATTTAGTAAAAGAAAATGTGTTAGAAAGCAAATAAAATAAAATACAGATAAAAATTATTACTATTTCAATTAATATGGAATAATTTGGTTGAACATAGTTCTTGTAACAATATAAAGGAAAAAATTATGGGTTTTCCAATCAGAATCCTTATAGTTTTCACTGGAGACATGAGACATGAAAAAGATAACTCGCATCTCTGATTCCATGTTCTCATGTGTAAGATGAAAATAATACCCACCACAAAAGTTGTTATGTGAATGCATTATTCTAATACAGATAAAAGGGTTTTCCCAGGTGGCTCAGTGGTAAAGAATCCACCTACCCAGAGACCGGGGTTCAATCTCTGGGTCAGGAAGATCCCCCAGAGAAAGAAATGGCAAGCCATTCCAGTATTCTTGCCTGGGAAATATCATGGACAGAGAAGCCTGGAAGGCTACAGTGCATGGGGTTGCAGAAGAGTTGGACATGACTTAGCAACTAAACAAAAACAACAATATAGATGAAAATACTATCGGTGTGAATAAGTACTATATCATATATGTATAAAAACTTAAAATAGACTCAGTTGAATGGTACCAGTTCGATGAAGTTTAGTTTCCTTGACAGCATATAAATCAAAATATGAGATTAGTGATTTTGAAAAATAAATAAAATATTTTTATTTTGCTTATTTCTCTATTCTTCAAGCTAATACTAACACTGGAAAAACTGGGATAAACTTAAAGACCACTCAACATATGGTCCTTTCCTTAAAAATAAATTCATTCATTATTTAAAATTTGAAGATATACACAGTGAAAGGAAATTTACTAGGATGAATTCCAATAATTGAAAGACATGAGTACTATAATAGTATTTGTCTTAAATTTCCATATACAATGATTATACTCTAGTAGATATCGTATTATAGTTGGCAAACTCAATGGTGATTTTGAGAATTCTCTGTTAATGTTATTTGAGTGATGTACACATTATTTCAGTTCAGTTCAGTTGCTCAGTCATGTCCAACACTTTGCGACTCCATGGACTGCAGCACACCAGGCCCCCCGTCCATCACCAACTCCCAGAGTTTACCCAAACTCATGTCCATTGAGTCAATGATGCCTTCTAACCATCTATTGCTCTGTTGTCCCCTTCTCCTCCTGCCCTCAATCTTTCCCAGCATCAGGCTCTTTTCAAATGAGTCAGCCCTTCACATCAGGTGGCCAAAGTATTGGAGTTTCAACTTCAGCATCATTCCTTCCAATGAATATTCAAGACTGATTTCCTTTAGGATGGACTGGTTGGATCTTCTTGCAGTCCAAGGGACTCTCAAGAGTCTTCTCCAAAACCACACTTCAAAAGCATCAATTCTTTAGTGCTCAGCTTTCTTTATAGTCCAACTCTTACGTCCATACATGATTAATGGTAAAACCATAGCTTTGACTAGACAGACCTTTGTTGGCAAAGTAATGTCTCTGCTTTTTAATATTCTGTCTAGGTTGGTCATAGCTTTTCTTCCAAGGAGCAAGCATCTTTTAATTTCATGGCTGCAGTCACCATCTACAGTAATTTTGGAGCCCAATAATATAAAGGCTGCCATTGTTTTCATTGCTTCCCCATCTGTTTGTCATGAAGTGAGGAAACCAGATGCCATGATCTTAGTTTTCTGAACGTTGACCTTTAAGCCAGCTTTTTCACTCTCCTCTTTCACTTTCATCAAGAGGCTTTTTAGTTCTTTGCTTTCTGCCATAAGGGTGGTGTCAACTATGTATCTAAGGTTATTGATATTTGTCCCGGCAATCTTAATTCCAGCTTATGTTTCATCCAGCCCAGCATTTCTCATAATGTACTCTGCATAGAAGTTAAATAAGCAGTGTGACAATAGACAGCCTTGACGTACTCCTTTTCCTATTTGGAACCAGTCTGTTGTTCCATGTCTAGTTCTAACTGTTGCTGCCTGACTTGCATATAGATATCTCAGGAGGCAGGTCAAGTGGTCTGGTATTCCCATCTCTTGAAGAATTCTCCACAGTTTGTTGTGATCCACACAATCAAAGGCTTTGGCATAGTCAATAATGCAGAAGTAGGTGCTTTTCTGGAACTCTCTTGCTTTTTCAATGATCCGACAGATGTTGGCGATTTGATCTCTGGTTCCTTTGCTGCTAAGTCGCTTCAGTCGTGTCCAACTCTGTGCGACCCCATAGACGGCAGCCCATCAGGCTCCTCTGTCCCTGGGATTCTCCAGGCAAGAACACTGGAGTGGGTTGCCATTTCCTCCTCCAATGCATGAAAGTGAAAAGTCAAAGTGAAGTCGCTCAGTCGTGTCCAACTCTTAGCGACCCCATGGACTGCAGCCTACCAGGCTCCTCCGTCCATGGGATTTTCCAGGCAAGAGTACTGGAGTGGGGTGCCATTGTCTTACCTTTTCTAAATCCAGCTTGAACATCTCGAAGTTCATGGGTCCCGTACTGTTGAAGCCTGGCTTGGAGGATTTTGAGCATTACTTTGGTAGTGTGTGAGATGAGTGCAATTGTGCGCAAGTTACCAGATCCCTCTATGCCTTCCACATTTGAACATTAAGAGATTTTTTAAGTTTACTAACTTTTATTTTGAAATAATTTTATATTTGTAAGAAAGTTACAAAAATAGTACCAAATAATTCTAAAGAAATAATTGAATGAATAAGCTAAAGGGAAGAAGGGAATGCTCTTTCTTATAGCAGAATTCCAATTATTAAATACAGAAGCAGGAATAGAAAATCACCATTTGTCAAACAGCACAATAATAATTAGCCTCAGATAAAATTAATAGGAAAACATGATATTAAATAGGATATGTGCATGGTCTCAAAATACTTATTAATTAAAAGGTGAAAAATAATAACTTTATATTAACAAAACCTGGAACATACCACCTCAACTGTGTTCCAAGTTAGCATCACCAACAATGAGACATACAAATACCATGTGATACTTGATATAGTACACTGAGAAGGGCACACATCATTTTTGTGGTATTTTTGCCAAGAATAACATATTTAAATAGAGCAAAAGGGATTTTCCCAATACTAAGGGAAGAAAGGCCATTTTCACAAGAATCTCTGGGGATTTCTTTCTGCTGCTGCTGCTAAGTCGCTTCAGTCGTGTCCGACTCTGTGCAACCCCACAGATGGCAGCCCACCAGGCTCCCCCGTCCCTGGGATTCTCCAGGCAAGAACACTGGAGTGGGTTGCCATTTCCTTCTCCAGTGCATGAAGGTGAAAAGTGAAAGTGAAGTCACTCAGTCGTGTCTGACCCTTCGCGACCCCATGGTCTTCAGCCTACCAGGCTCCTCCGTCCGTGGGATTTTCAAGGCAAGAGTACTGGAGTGGGGTGCCATTGCCTTCTCCAGTATTTCTTTCTAACAATTTCTAAATAGATAACACATATGTATCTGAAATTATGTAAAGGTAAATAGAGATCAGTTAGAATGTATCAGTTGGAAGGCTTTCAGTTAAAGTGTCTTAAATAATAAGGGCATTTAT